>NC_072789.1:2196668-2239168 GCF_022539595.1 Amphiprion ocellaris | reverse complement strand
ACCAAGTGATTAGATTTTAGCAGTGATGCAGCTTATAGTCTGGATCCATAGATTTGTTAAAGATTTCTGTATCATTGCGAGATAGCGGCACGACGTTACTGTAACCAAGACAACAAGTGAACACTATGTCAGCTGCCTGCTGATGATCACATGATTGTGATCCTACTACAAATCCACCGTTGCGAACTTATCAGGACTTATCCGTTGGAAATGATACAAGGGATGAGCAGCCTTGGCGGAGTACTGCGCTCTCTGAGGGCTTTACTAGTTGTGTTTTTGTTCATGTAAAACCAGAACAAAACAATTACAGTCTTTACCTCTGCATGTAGTGGAGGTTTAAAATGAGCCTACCAAAACTACATATACTTCAAACTTGTACTTGAGTACAGGGGTCCTCGGTTTACGGAGTCCTCGACTTATGACGTTTCGTTGTTACATCAGAACTGGTTACAGGCGGGTCCTCGGTTTACGACGTACAGCATTACGTCGGAACTGGTTGGCGCGCAGAGAGGACGAATACGTCGTCACGTGGCGCTATAAGACAGCTTTTTTTACACACCTTGGATTGTGCTACATTCACTAACTTTTTGCCCTTCATTATGGCTCCCAAGCATAAGTCAGACTCTTCTGATGGCAGTGCTTCAAAGAAAAGAAAAGCCGTCTCCATGGACATGAAATTAGATATAATAAAACACTCAGGTTGTAAAAACAGTGCATCATATTCTGTTATCTTCTTGTAAAATGACTCACACATGCATAAAAGTCGTTGGTATTTATGTCTTTCCGAAGAACTGATTGATATCGTGATGTAACGGATTTGTTAACATTTTCGTCGGAGTTCCAACTTACGGCGAAAAACGACTCATGTCCCCCTGTACATAGTTTGAGTAACGTTGCTTTATATCATTGAAATTAAAACTTAGTCAGTTGTTTACTTACTGTATCCTGCAACTTTAACCGTGCCTCGACGCATGGTGGGCATTTGGATGTCAGCTGTGTTGCCCTTAAATTCACCGTTGTCCTCCAGAACATTGATCTCTACAAATGTAAAAATACGGGAGGCTTATTAGAATAAATGTTCTGCTTCTATATCGCATTTAAAAAATCTATTTTAAATACTGTAGCTTGCCTTTGTTGTTTCTGTTATCCATGAGAGAATGGTAGGGGATGTCAGGACCTGCAGGGAACAGTTATAATAACATTATGCATGTATGAATGTATGATACAGGGCAGGATGTTGCACAAGTCAGAGAAGTAGAACTGACCACTGCAGCTCATTCGGTAGTAGGAGGCATCGTGACTGAAGTAAGCAGAGTTATAGTGACAGTTTTTACGTAGTGTACAAGTCAGACACACGGTCCCCTGGCTGCTCCATCTGGAATACACAAAAACACACTGTAAGTCTGAAGACTAAAAATAAAATGCTTTGTAAAACAGTGAAATAGAGACCCTTACTTGTAAACGTTCCTTCCTCCTGGCCTGCCGCCGTCTTGGTTGCTTGAAAAGTATCTGAGGTGTAATTGGCATGAATGAGTGTGGAGCAAAGCAAGAATTCATGGGTCATTTGTAATGTGTTTTGTAATGTTTGTCAGTGTGTGCAAAGTGTTTTTGTTTAAAATAATCAGTGAAAAATCACAAAATATTCAGATATGCAATGGGGTAGTCATGAAGTGCACTTCAGTCTGGGCAAGCGTTATACACTTCTGTTCAAAAGTTTGGGGTCACCGAGATAATTTCATGTTTTCCATGAAAAGTCACACTTTTATTCATGTGTTAACATAACTTGCACAGGGGTTTTCTAATCATCACGTCTTCTCTCTAAAAAATTACAGAGAAGACATGAACTGGAAATTGTAAATTTGTAAAACTATGAATTTAAAATAATTTCTAGACCTTGACAAGTTGTTTTGATCACAAAGTAAAATACTAGATTGTTCATTGTGCTTTTGTCACTTTGTGTCTCATTTTTGTAATATTTTGTCTTTATGTTGTTTTTTTTGCCTTTTTATGTCTGAATTTTATCGTTTGTTTCTCGTTTTTGTCATTCTGCGTTTCCTTTTTGTCTCGCTTGTATTTTTGGTCTCATATTCTCCATTTTGTGTTATGCTTTATTCATTGTTTTGTGTATCGTTTTTTTGTTTTGTTTCACACTTTTGTCATTTTTTGTCTTGTTTATCCATTTTTTTGTCGCTTTGTAGCTTTTGCCAAATTTTTTGTCTGTTTTTTGTTTTGTTTCATGTCATTTGTCTCATTTTTTGTCATTTTGTGTCTCATTTTTATCATATTTTGTCATATTTTTGTTGTTTTTTGTCCTTTTTTGTCTGACTTTTGTCTCATGTTTTTGTCATTTTCTGTTTCTTTTTGTCTCGCTTGTGTTTTTTTTCTTATTTTTGTCGTTTTGTGTTCTGCTTTTTTGTGTATGGTTTTTGTCATTTTGTTTCACGTTTTAGTCATTTTTTGCCTCGCTTGTCGTTTGTCCTTTTTTTGTTGCTTTGTACCTTTTTTGTCTAATTTTTTGTCTCTTTTCTGTTTTGTTTCATGTCATTTTTGTCTAATTTTTTGTCATTTTGTTTTTCACTTTTGCTGTTTTGTGTCTCATTTTTGTAATATTTTGTCTTGTTTTTGTTGTTGTCTTTTCTAAACTAAAATACTATATAAACTATATAAATTTTGAATTCTAACTGAAGACAGAACACATTCCACGCATGAATTCATTGTGTATGTTTTCTAAAGAGACACTGTGCGCATGTAGCATCACATAATGCCAACTTACACACTATCGGCTGTGACTTTCAGAATGCTGATGACTTCCCATTTCCCAGAGGTGATGGGAGTAGCTTTGCCCTGCATGAATGAGTCAGAACAGAATGTGTGTGAGTGGGTGGAAACATGTTACAATAAACTATTCATGAAGGACATAAAGAGATGATTTTGCTTTTGGGACTAAAACTAGCTGGCATAAATACCACGGAAATACCCACCCCGACCACATGATGGATGTGCTTGTACTTTGTGGTGTCACTCATGAGCAGGTAATAGCTGTTTTTGTCTGCAGCAAAAACTGGTTCCGACGGAGAGAACTAAGACGAACAAGTAGATATATAATTTGTGTGCAATTAAGTTTTTTTTTTTTAAATGACAGGACTACAATAATTACTGTAATTCTCATTGTAAAAAATGCAATGAAAAGACCAAAACCAACAATGTTAGTTTTGCCCCCAAATCAAAGCACAGCGCTCAAACATGCGGTTTAATTCCTTTTTTTAAGACTCAGTGGTGCAACAGTGTCTTTTCAATAGTGTTTTAACCCTCGTGTCGTCCTGCGGGTCAAAATTGACCCGTTTTAAAGTTTGAAAATGGAAAAAAATATATTTTCACAGTGAAACTTCTGATGTCCACATTTTCAACATTTTTGGGAAATCTTTGAACATTGTTTGGTGGAAATAAGAAATGTTAAAAATGTTTCTTAAGAACATACACCAAAAAAATGTGAATGTTCTTAAAATATTAGAAGTTTTACTGATTTATATGGAATCACTTTAGATATTTTTAGGATTTTTTTGGAAGATTTTTCCTCATTTTTTGAAAATATTTACAAGAATTTTCTTGCCAAATTTGGGGGATTTTTTAAAATAAAACTTTTAAGGGAAACTTTTAAGGAATTATTGGAATTTTCTTCCTGAAGGTTTTGCAAATTTTCAGAAATTTGGGGATTTTTTTTGCTGAATTTTTGGATTTTTTTCAGACAAGGAAACAATATTTTTTGGTGCCTGTAAATGAGGACAACGGGAGGGTCAACAACACTGGAGCTCTGTGGCACAGAGGAATAAGATATATGAGGCTTTGATTGAAGCACAGTACTTGGCAGTGATGGTTTTTGTCTTTTCATCTTTTTATATAACAGTGTACTGGACATACCCTACCAATCCAGCCGGTGCTTTTCAGCTCCAGATGCTGTAAAAAAAGATTTAAAAATAAGGCTTTATAGCTGCAGTAAACAACATTTTATCACAACCTTATCAGCTCAGCGGCTCTGAACTCGGAAAGCATAAACAGTCGCTGAGACTTTAATTTAGAAACTCTTTAACTGGCAAATTTTCTAAATGGCAGGTTGCTGTGACACGTTTTTAGATTCATTAGAGCTGCACTGCTACAGCTAACGTCAGAACCAAAGTTCATCTGAGGCATGTATCAAGCTGGTCTCAGCACTCTTCTATCTATCCATTATCTAGACACCCCTTAATTCTGGGGAGGGTTACATCCATAAGGCCCATCCCAGAAGGCGGCTACACTCTGGACAGGTACATCACAGGGCTGGCACTAAGAAAACTTGACAGATGCACATACACTAAACTAAAACAGTGAACGTGGTAAACTGTAATGCCACTAAAGGCCAGTACGTCTGCTTTTTAGCATTTAGCTCAGAGCACTACTTGTGTTGTGTAGAAAGGGGAACTTCATCATCTACCAGTAACTTCTTCAGTGTACATGTAGATATTTGAAAATTGTTCAAAAATTGCCTCTACATGGTGAGTTAAGTGTAGGTCTAAAACTCTTGCCTTTTCCTCCCATGCATGATACTGTTCCTTTGTGTAGTTTGCTATTGAAATGACTTTTGTGCTAAAATGCATTGGTGTATGCACTACTGTTCAAAAGTTTGGGGTCATCCAGACAATTCCATGATTTCCATGAAAACTCCCACTTTTATCCATGTGCTAACATAACTGAACAAGGGTTTTCTAATCATCAATGAGCCTTTCAACACCATTATCTAACACAATGTAGCATTAGAACACAGGAGTGATGGTTGCTGGAAATGTTCCTCTGTACCCCTATGGAGATATTCCATGAAACATTTCCAGCTACAATAGTCATTTACCACATTAACAATGTCTACACTGGATTTATCATTCATTTAATGGTATCTTCATTGAAAACAAAATGATTTTCTTTCTAAGTGAACCCAAACTTTTGAACGGTAGTGTATTTGCTCTAATGTAGTGAAAACAACAGTATTTGTCCATTACTTCTGGTTTTACCTCGTCAGGAGCCCAGTTAGTTCCAGTAAAGTTGTAGATCTGAAGGATGAGGTGATTCTGTTCTCTTTTTAGCCACTGGACTGCCACACGGTTTTCAGTCGCCCATGTTACAGAGGCCAAGTAGTGCTCACTGAGGACAACAAAGAAATCCCAGTCAGACTCCAAAGTGCCTTTTTGACTTTCTGGAAGGGACTAACATAGTAGAAACTAGTCCATTACACTGAGCTGAATGTGGCTGGAACAACAACTTCATTGATATTTTCTACGTTGTCAGCGTCCACAACAAACAGCTTCACGATGGGGTTTGGAGTACCGGGCTGCAACAAGAAAAGAACTTCAGGTACCAGGCAGTAATGACGATAAACAGCATTGTGACAGTCAAACATGACCAGATGGATGTTCCACCTTTGGATAAGGGATGATGACGGTGCTTGGGTACTGGTTGTCGCCGAACCAAGAGTACTCTATCGTGTGGACCTTGGTGTCATTGAACTCTGCGAAAGCCACATACTTCCCTTCAGGTGACCACCAGAAGCCCTGACCGGATGAGAACATCTCCTCTGGAAGGGTGAGAGTATAAAGCTGTGTTAGAGGTTCAGGTCCAGCTAAAATCAGTCTTTTGTTGCATAATCTGGACTTCCTGAATGGGACCAATCCTTACAAGTAAAGTCTTGCATTCAAAATTCTACTTCAACAAAAGTATAGACACATAAACAGCAAAATATACCAACATTACCATAAATATACAGTAAGTACTTGTTCCTGAATTCTTTAGAAATAATAATGGGGTGATTTTTAAAGTTTATAGATACTTTATCTTCAGTTACTGTTGGAAATTTAGTACAGAACTCTACTACCAAAGGCCCAAGAAACAAATCAGGGTGAAGAAGAGCTTATTAATGGTATGTTTTTAGGTTCACTTTCTATGTATTCCTAACACAGCACAGACAGTACATAGTATTTGTTCCTTAAAAATAATGTGTATGTAAATGTAATAGGGTAAAAGTTTAGATTCTGTTACAAAAATGTACTAAAAATGTTGGTAGGAATTTAAAGAATAAATAAAGCACCTGTAACTCATCACTTCTTACATACCTTTAAGCGCTTGTTAAGTTAAAAGTAAATTACTAGGCTCTGAAATGGAGTGAAGTAGAAGTTTTACAGCAGCATAAATAGTAAGTACTCAAAAGATCCTCAAAGTTCTTACATAAAGATTACTTATATCAATCTTACTCCTCCATCACTGATTTTTCAGAGTTGTGAGCAGCATGCATCACTCACCCTCATACACCCAGTCTGGGATCCCGTTTAAAAGCAGATTTTCCTCGCCAGTGAAAGTCACTTGCACTGGTTTAGACCCAGGGCTGCTAATTATATACACATTATTCCTCCACACGTAGGCCTGCACAAACAAATACTTGAGTGAACAAAAAGACACGCATCTCAAGAACTTTTTTTTTTTTTTTTTTTTTACAGTCACAAATGTTTGGCAAAGGTTGTGTTTGATCATCTATCATTTGCTTTAAAGCAGAGTTATGTACATATCAGCGTATGTTCATCTGTATGTTCCAGACTCACCAGTTTGTTCCCTTGAGGAGCCCAGGCAAAGTACTGGACTTGATCAGGAATGTAGGACGGCGTGATGAATTTTCTGAAAGAGATTTGTGCAACTGGGTAAGCAATTTGAAGTACAACTGTTCTACTTATTTAACAATTAAATATTAAAAACTCAAAAATGTTTTTGTCGTTTACATCATCAGTTTTCCTATCGAATAGATACAGCAAAGCCATGTCCTCTCTTCTATTTTTCATATTTTCATCCCATTGTCAGCCTTGATTTAATGTCTCCCTCTACCTCATATTATCAGGATCAGACTAATTCTTTTGACTGTTTTCCATCAGTTTGTCCTCTTGGTCAGCAGTAACAGCAGCTAAATAGCTTCTACTGCTGAGAAAAAGATCACATTAGCATGGATTAGCAACCCTGTTACTGTGATTAGAGTAGGGTTAGCAAACAACACATAAAACATGGAATAAAAATGCTACCATTGATGTGTAAGCTGAGCCAATCAAGCCTTTGATAGTTTATTACCTATTATTGATGAATATGGAGCAGAAAACTGTAAAACAGAAGGTTTATTTTTCAAAAAATTTGAAGCCCACATGTCCTCCAATTCTGGAATAAACAATCTGACAAATGCTGGAGTGAACTGCAAAATTTTAACAGCACGTGTCACTGTCCACAGGTACCCAATACCTTTTTAGATTAAATGAAACTCCAGAGTGAGGGTACTTACTTTGAAGTCAGGTCATAAAGTGAATATGAAGCAGTGAAGGAATGTCTCCACAGCTAATGGGGCAAAAACAAAGCAGGGCACTCAGTGATCATTTAGGAGTATTAAGTATGCAACAGACTGGACACTGCATGTGAATACAACAGTCGTGTACCTTGGAGTAGTTGCTCATGAATGCAACAAATTTGTGGTCAGCAGACAGTTGGTAATCGTAAGCGTTTTTTTCATCCTGTGATACAAACAGAAAGAGAGAGAGAGTTTTCAGATGAGTCCTGGTCACGTCGGAGACATCAGCTCACGGATTCAAATGAGGAGGACAACTTACAAACGTAGCTTTGCTCAAGAATTCGGAGGATTTTCCCGTGGGCACGTTGTAGAGGAAGACCGAGCCGCCTGACTTGTGCAGATACTCATTGTCTGGGGTGGAAGAAAAGAAAAAAGAAAGTGTGACAGAATATTTTACCTGCAAGGGAGAACAGGTGAGTCCCTGAAGACAAATATTAAACATTTTCTCTTAGGAGAGGAGATCACATGCTGAAGTAGTAAGTAATGTCTGGCTGGGTCCTGAATTCTGATTGTGTAAACAAATTTTTACTTTGGCTGTAGAGGAGTTTTCTAAAGGTTGAAAAAATATCTCAGGTCAGGCTAGAGATTTAACATTTTTACCAGAAAAAAATGGACAAACTGGAGATTAGAAGTTTGAAAGATCCAGGCTTTTAGGGTGCAGAGGAGCTTTAATGGATGCTGCAATTTGGGGGCAAAAATCAATCTCTGCTGCTCCAATTTTGGATTTTTTTTCAGGGTGAAGATAATGGAATAGTCTTAGCCGACAAACATCACCCTCTGTATGCTGAGTTTCAACTTTTGCCGTGTGGAAAGAGGTAAACCTTCTCTAAGAAAATCAAACATACCTCAAATCATTTGTTCTCTCAGCTGTATTGTTTCTAAATAAGCTTTCGGCTTGTGTCCTTGCACTGTGGGCTACGTGTACGGTCATGATAACTCACCTGATGACATTTATTATTTATATCTATGCTTCTATGTATTGTACTGTACTGTTTTATGGTATGAATTTTGTTGTTGACTGCTGTTGCAAATCAAATTGCGACAAGAAAAACTTTCTAATCTAATGTAATCACCAAAGGAATATGAATATCTCTAATATATTTGTGGGAATCCATTCAGTAGTTGTCAAGATATGCATCTTCCTAGAGAAAGAGGAAGCGATTCCTCAGGGGACCTCAACACGAGCACGGCCAAAAATAGTTTCAACACTGTTGCGGATTAAGCAACAGTGTGGCAAAAAGAATTCCCTGATACCAGCAGAACGACGTTCCCCACAACAGAGCAAGAACTGCTCAGGAACGGCTCGAGGAACACAACAAAAAACCCAAGATGGCCACCCATCCTGCAAACAAGCCAGATCCATGAGGGTCGACAAGAATCAAAGAATCTACTGCCGACATCTTGGTGCTCCAAGAGGTCCCTTGTCTTTGCCCCCAATGGGTCAAGGACATCCACAATACTGGGCAGGAGGTTTCAGTGTTGTGGCTGATCAGTGTATGTGAGTGTGAGTTTACATTTATCATTCATTAACCCTCGTGTCGTCCTGCGGGTCAAATCGACCCATTTTAAAGTTTGAAAATGTGGGAAAAAAGTATATATTTTCACAGTCAAACTTCTGATGTCCACATTTTCAACATTTTTGGGAAATTTTTGAACATTCTTGATGGAAAAAAAAGAAATGTCAAAAGTGTTTCTTCAGAACATTCACATAAAAACCAAAATCCAGTGAATTTCACTGGATTTTGGTTGATTTTTTGTGAATGTTCTTAAAGAAAATATTAGAAGTTTTACTGATATATATGTAGTCACTTCAGATATTTTTACTCAGTTTTTAGAAGATTTTTACTCATTTTTTGAAAATATTTACAGGAATTGCCTTGCCAGTTTTTTTAAATAAAATTTTTCAGGGAAACTGAATTTTCTTCCTGAAGGTTTTGCAAATTTTCAGAAATTTGGGGAATTTTTCTGCAGAATTTTTGGATTTTTTTGAGACAAGGAAGCAATATTTTTTGGTGCCCATAAATGAGGACAACAGGAAGGTTAAGTGGTAAATATTCACAAAAAAACTTAAAAAAAAAAAATGTTAGCAAAGTAGCTCACTCTCTGTCATTGTGGCTTGTTCATAAGGGTTAATGTGATCCAGCCTATACATACACCACCGTTCAAAAGTCTGGGGTCACTTAGAAATGTCCTTATTTTTGAAAGAAAATCATTTTGTTTTCAGTGAAGATAACATTAAATGAATCATAAATACAGTCCAGACATTGTTAATGTGGTAAATGACTATTGTAGCTGGAAATGTTTCATGGAATATCTACATAGAGGTACAGAGGAACATTTCCAGCAACCATCACTCCTGTGTTCTAATGCTACATTGTGTTAGCTAATGGTGTTGAAAGGCTCATTGATGATTAGAAAACCCTTGTGCAGTTATGTTAGCACATGAATAAAAGTGGGAGTTTTCATAGAAAACATGGAATTGTCTGGATGACCCCAAATTTTTGAACGGTAGTGCACATGTATCCTAATTCATGTAGTAATTCAACATACTTTTCCTGAACATTCTTATTATTATTAAATGTTGCCGCTATGAACACACAAACACGAGTAAAGAAATCGATCCAAGGGAATTTGTAACAAGAACAAAGATAATGATTAGAGACAAGTTTACAGCCTTTGCATTACACCAGGGCACATCTGGCTGTAACCAGTGTCATCACATCCCACACCCTTCTCATTTTCCAGGTTGAAATGTCTCCCACCTGAGATCCACTTCAGGTTGTAGGACTTTGGTTTCATTGAACTGTTGAAGACATCCTCCAGGGTGAAAGTTTTCTGGATCTCCGGATCATCCTCTGAAACACGTTTAGAAAGTCAGGACTTAAAGGTCACAGGTTACAGATATATCATATGCACACATCATGATTATCCTCATAAAGGAAGGTAAGTGCTGTTCAGACTCTAACTGATAATGACAAGAGGAATATCCCTTACGTCAGTGCGTAATAATGGACATGGGCATATTGGGTATGAAGATATTTAACGGTATGCATATGCCTTTAATCACGCTTGTGTGTGCCACAGATAAAATGAAATGAATGTACTAAATAAGTTAACCTCAATTCTTTTCAGGTATTTTGAAGAAGTGTCATCCAAACGGATCATGCGTAATGACGCGTGCGTAAAGTCCTTTATGTCAGACTTGTTTAACTGTGAATTGGACCACTAACGTGAACATGTGAAACATTTATGAGCAAACACTCACCATTTAAATATATAGCCGTGGGTACTGCGATCAAAACGACGACCACTGCCACTCCAAAGACTGCGAGGAGCACCTTGGCGACGGAAACCTGTTCAGGAGCGAATGGACAGAAGTCAGAGCTGCTCCAAAAGCTCCCTGTGAAACATCGGTATATGTGAGTACCAGTAAACCACCACCAACCATTGTTTCTGAGCGTTAGATGAAGTCTAGAAGCAATATCTGTCAGAATTACAGTTCCATCGATCCAGTGAGCTGCACGCGTGGAGAACACCGCAGTTATGCCGCACACATGCTTTGCTGTTAAATATTATCTCAACCGAAGTTTCAAAGGTGGGACAATAAATGTCCAGCGGAGTAAAGTTCATCAGGTTTGTTAGTGTTTGGGAGTTTTAAGGAAGTGTGTGCTGCTTCTCAGGCAACTCCCCGAATTGTCAAGTATTCAAAAGATTTTTCACACGTGCGGAATGCGGACAGTATCGACATAATCTGCGCAAGAATGCACTTCTATGTAGACTTTGCATAAATCTGATAGCGACTATTCCTTCTGGAGTTGCCTTCTTGTGCAAAGCTGCGGCATACAGACTGGCTGCAGCTCAAAGGAAGTTCAGAATGTTAACAAATGCATTAGTCCTGTCTAACAGTGAGTTGCGCTGTTCTGGGTGAAGATGCACATGATAGTGTAGCTGGTGCAACCTCATAGTGACTCTTGATATTCTTGTTTTCTCACTTTTTTGTCAGTAATGCATTATATAATATTAAAAATATTATTAGTACGGCCAGAGTTTGTGCACATTCACCACAATGAACAAAACAAGTATGAGCTGTCAGCATCATGAAGGATATTCAGGAGATACCAGCACATTGAGAGCCCTCCCACCAGACCTAGACTGCTAATTTGCTCATTTAAAGTTACATACAGTAGTGCTGCAATAGATTTACAGGTGCTCTTCAACAGAAAACCATTACAGGCTACACCCTCCTCCAACCACACAAACACTGGCAGCATCTGATTGGATAAAGGCTTCACTCATCTGCTGTCTGCTCATGGATTTCAAACAGGCCCAACGTGTTGGCACATTAGAAAACTTTCCAATTGTGAATGTTTTTGAGACGAGAAATAAGTGATGCGGCTTTAGATTGACAACAGTTATATTAAAAGTTTTTCAGGAGTTTACAGAAGGTGTCAAGTGTCGACGGAATGCCCCTAATTTGCAGAATGTAGCCGAGGCTTCAGCAATGTAAATCAGGATCTGGTAACAAGAACGTCTCTCATCGCAACGCTACCATAACGCATTGTACAAGTGTGGAAATGAAGGATCCTGTGGACACATGCCGTTAGGCCGGTGTTATGCTCTCTGCATCCGGGAGCACACAGGGATCTCATCACAAAAAAAGTCACGAGTGTCCATACAGACCTCTTGTGGGAAGCAGAGCTTTTGGGCCAGGTCTACCAGCATCCTCCGATCACAAGCCCCTCTCAGCTGCCCAGGATCTGGTCTTGAGGTGGAGAGACAGGCTCGACCCTCACCCTCCTGGACAAATGTTGTTTCTCATCGGGTCAACGTGGGTGGAAAGGCGTTAACACTCATCTGCTGCGTTTCCAGCACTAGTGCCAGACACTTTATCACCTGGTTGTAAGCAAGGGTCTGGGTGGCCTCTTGGACTTGGACAAATGATAAATTTGACAACATGCAGATTGTGTGAATGTGAGAACAGGTTTTTGAACCAGGCTGTAAACATTATTGCTTCTACTGTAAAGTTGGACATTTTAGCAGACGAGTGTCGATACTGTCCAACTTATTTCCATAGTCGGGCTGAAGTGCCTTTAGCTCACTTAGGATTGCAGCTGTATTAGCCATTTGGCTAGTCTGGTGGTCACTCAGCAAGTTCGGTAAAGTTGTTTTGGAGGTTGTCCGAGTGAAAATGTCACACTGTTTGGTTGCTTGAGGGTTAGACATCCCACCTGCTGATGTTACATCTTAAAAGTCAGCAGTATATTTAGGGAGTTGTAGTTAAATTTGTGCAAAGTTTGGTGGCGTTCTCTCGCTAAGCTGCCATCTTCCACCACACTGTAAATATTGTTACTTCTGCTGTAAAGTTGGACATTTTAGCATGGAGTCTATGGGGACAGATGATTTTGGAGGCAGCCTCTGGTGACTATTTGAGGAACTGCACTTTTTAGCACTTTTTTCAGCCCCAGAGATTGCAGCTTGAGAATGTCATACCACTTAGCAAGGAAATTAGTTGCTAAAAAACATTGGTAAGGTCTGATCGGGTCAGAGTTGGACATTTGAAGGATATGATACCATGCTTGTTCAATATAGTGCGATGTCTACAACATTTTAGCATTGTATTAGCAGGGTTTCTGAAATGACAGACTGGAAAAAACAGTAAAGTGCAGAAGAGGTACAGCCTCACAGAGCAGCTAAAATGGCACGAATCATTTCCTTTTTCCTATGTAGAGCACTACATTTACGTTGCATCATTTTATTTCAGTGTTTGAATTATGTGTATAGATGTATTGGCCCTAAAAAGGAGTGTCTGTGGAAGATAACTACTTTCTGCAGACAATCCCACAATCCATTACATTGGATTTAATAGATGACTTTACATAAATGTTAGATAACTGATAACCTAGCAGCTGTATGGCAGGGATAAAGGCTATTAAACTGTCATAAATACTACATTATAAATACTCTGTATTTACATAATCATTAATGTCCTTCCTGTTTCTCTTGAGGCTAGCGTGAGAACTAAAGCATTGATTCTGGGACAAGAGCTGTGAAAGCTTTAAAAAACATATTCACATTTAATAAAAATAATAGGATATATTATATACTTTGTAATATTTTTTTGACACATGAACAGCACACTTTAGAGCAGGTGGACTCTATTTTAGTGTGTGTTGCTGTGGAAGTTTCCCTCTTTGTACAGACTGTAAGTGCTGACCAGTCACAGGAAATGCTAAGAGCCTGTTAAAAGCTTAACAAATATGAAGCTGTTCCTTTATGAGGAGTAGACATCATATTCTGCACTCTTCCTCCCACACCGGACATCCTCAGCAAACAAAATAGACAGTGGATGTCTTTCCTAATGCACCACGGCTTGTTTAAACAGCGTTACTTCACAGATGCCCCCATTTACCTGACACTTAACCTCACTAAAGTTGTTTATAGGTATCGCTTTCAGTGCATCTGGACAGATCCAGCGTTGATGTGCAGACAGAGAGAGATGGAGCAAAAACATGAGGAACAGTGAGGAAACAGATTCAGTGGCCATCCGATTGTCGATAATTGCATGCTGTTAGTTTATTAAAATTTGCATCATTTTCAAGCTCTAAAGAATAGGGAAGCAAACATAGATACAGAAAATACAGTAGAGACAAACCAAACCCAACCAGTAACATTAAAAAAAAGGGATGTAAGTTGTGATTATTTTCAGTGTTGATTACTTTTTTAATTAACCGGTTCTTCGGGTGTATTGCTTTATTTGATAATCGGTCCAAAACTCACATTAAAAACAAAAATAGAGAGAAGAAGCAGCAAATCTTTACGTTTAATCAGTATTTAGTTCTCATTTTTTGACTCAATAGTTGTCCTCTTTGGTGGCCTTGAAAACTAAATGCACTGAAATTTAAGAAAAATATCTTCACAAATGATTTTTTATCAAATAATTGAAAAGCACCATTAAATACGGAAACAACAAACCAAGAGAGACAACACAAATAAATGCAGTAATGCACCTTAAAATCAGAGAACAAACACAACCAAATACAAAAATGATACTGAACATTAGCTGGACATATTTCTTATTTATCATGTCTTATTTTGTGTTTTTATTTCCTCTGAGGCTGTACACAATTAAATGTAGTTGCACCAGAGAATTAAACAACATTATATTTAAAAGTCAATCAGTGTTAGGTAAGAAAAATAATTGTGACCCGACTTTAGTCAAAGCTTGTGGCTAAAGCTTTCTGATCTTTGTGGGTATAAAATTCAGCTTTGCCAAGAAATCAATGCCACCAGTGCTGAGCTTATGAAACCAATGACATTGTTTTCTTCATTTGTTTTTCTTGTTTGCAGTGGGTTGAGCTGCCAGGGCCACTCAAAAACACCAAAAATTAATTATATTTGAAATAATGTGTCTGTGTGCATCACGCAGAAGGTCGCCGCTCTCCTAATGAACACCCACGCTGAGCTAAATGTCGCACAAACCTACCGAACTAAGGTTAAACGTTCAAGCATTCGTTATAACTACAGCACATAATGTTGTTTATATTCTGCAAGGCAATTGTGCATGAAAACCTCCGACTGTAACCGGCTCGTCTGATGGAAGTGTCCAGTGTTTATTCTCGGGGATAAACAGAGGAGCAGGGATCAGCCTTCAGCAGATGTTGTGGAAGTGTTGGTACTGTAATGGCATTTTTGGCTTGAGGTCGAATAGCTTTCAAGTTTTTAGTTTGGGCGAATTGTGCGGAAGTGTGTGCTGTTAGAAATGCTCCAGTGACGCTTCTGTTAACATCTTGAGATCACTGAATCTATCTACTTCAACCACTGCTATTTTAACCCACTTGTATACTTAAAGGATACCAGCAAAGGATGCAGACTTAGACCACATTAGCTGTGGAGTTTTCACATTCATTTCAGAGGGAATTATTGCATTTTTACCCCTCTACATTTTTCTGACAGCTTCAATTAACTTGTAAGATTAAGAATGTACATGCAAAACATATGGTCACTTTACAAACTATATTGTGTTATGATGCACTGATTCACTAGCATTTTACTATTTTTTTTAACTATTTCATATATGGTTAAGCAGTGTAATCGGAGTTTTCCCCCTCCAGTTGGTCGCAACATAATTCCTGAGACGACTAATGTGAGAGGAAAGAAGACAAACAAAGCTCTGATACCCAAATATAGTCTAGTATTTGCTTTTTCTTTCAAATTTGAGATGATTTGGCCTTGTTAAGGCAATAAATAGACCCCACATATTTTGTTGTTTCAACTATAAACTCCGACTTCCTTATTTAAGACAATACAATATTCTTTTTATTTTCACAATACTTTTAATAACTAGATTCTAAAGTGTAAGTAGTTGTTTTATCTGACCTAACCTATTTTAAAGATGCATGGCTGCCACAAGAAAACACCGATACCATTGAAATATTGAGTTTTCTGAATAGATTAGATGATTAGATTAGATAGAAACTTTATTCCTCCTCATGGGGAAATTCAGAAATTCCAGCAATATCTACACACGAAAGACAAAAGGCTTCAAAAAATACAATAAAAAGAATATAAGTTAAGAGTACAGTATAATATCAAGAAGAAAAAGAAGATTGCTATTAATGTTTAACTGTTTTGTGCTTTTATACCTGCTATCTTTTATTTCACTGTTTTTGTTTTTATTTCCAGCCTGCAAAGTGTCTTTCAGTGCCCAGAAAAGTGCTATACAAATAAAATGTATTATTATTATTATTATTATTATTATTATTATTATTATTATTATTATTATTATTATTATTATTATTATTATTATTATTATTATTATTATTAGAAGCTTAAGAAGCTTGACAGCAGCAGATAAAAACCATCTAATGCATCAGAGTTTAGAACGTGATGAAAAATTAACAGCATTGTATATACGGTACACCGCTGTTCAGAAGTTTGGGGTCACTCAGACAATTCCATGTTTTCCATGAAAACTCCCACTTTTCTCCATGTGCTAACATAACTGCACAAGGGTTTTCTAATCGTCAATGAGCCTTTCTACACCATTAGCTAACACAATGTAGCATTAGAACACAGGAGTGATGGTTGCTGGAAATGTTCCTCTGTACCCCTATGGAGATATTCCATTAAACATTTCCAGCTAGAATAGTCATTTACCACATTAACAATGTCTACACTGGATTTATCATTCATTTAATGTTATTTTCATTGAAAAAACTGCTTTTCTTTCAAAAATAAGTGACCTTAACTTTTGAACGATAGTGTAAATTCATATATACTGAATATGTGCAGTTTGTGATCTATTATGAACAGCTGAATACATAAAAAGACTATTAGATAATGCAAACATCCAGGTAAATGAGTGGATCTCCTACAAATAAACACAGGGAACTTATTTTTAAAGGAGCAATTCCTGATTTCCCAATATCCCATCAAAGTTGTTTCTATCATGTCACTTTAAATTCATAGTTGAATTGTGTAGGTGTTTCTCTGAGACTTTGCACCGTTCTCACAATCTCTTGCATCTACATTTCATAACAACATATTTACCTTCATGACGGCCACTTCCTGTAATCTGACGGCGACAGTTTCTCCTTGTGATGAGAAAGCGGGAACCTCCCACCACAGATGTTGGATTACAGTTAGAGCCTCAAAAACACCACAGAGTTCAACAGAACAGGAAGTTGCATCCTCTGCATGTTCGTCAGCCTTCACACTTCACTGTGTGCTTCACATTTTTACCAGTACACTGCTTTTCTCTTGAATTCACACATCTGACTTTTACTGAAGGGTGAAGTGCAGTGCAGGTGTTGCTTCTTACTTTCACTGATGTGTGATTCTCCCCCTGTAATGCCTGATAAACTTCTGACTGTCTTGAACAGAGCAATCATACGTGCTGTGAGCATTTCACATTTGCATTGATCTGTGATGTAGTTAAACAACTGAAAAACAAAGTGAAAGTTAAGTGCAGCTAAAAATATTGACTTCCCCTTTTTCCTTACATTACATTTTATTCACTTCTCATCTGTATTTATTTCTTTTTCAGATTTTTGGATGTTTGAGATGTGTCTGTGTCTTTTGACTTTGACTTGCACTTAAGAATTACTTTGACTTGCACACATGCTTGCTTTTAAAATTAGCTAATCTTGCATTTTCACAGATTAAGGAAATAAAAATTACATTTTGGTTGCTGTTAAAACGACTTTGGTGAAAGTTTCCAGAGCACCATCTAGTGGTAAATAGAAGCAGGACAAGACACTCTCTGTCTTTTTAATATATATATATATATATATATATATATATATATATATATATATATATATATATATATATATATATATATATATATATATATATATATATATATATATAAATAATATATTATTATTATTATATATTATAAGATAAGATAAGATAAAGTTCTTTATTTCTCCCCACTCCAGGGGAAATTTACATTGTTACAGCAGCTTTATTTACATATATATATATATATATATATATATGTGTGTGTGTGTGTGTGTGTGTGTGTGTGTGTGTGTGTGTGTGTGTGTGTGTGTGTGTATATGTATAAAAGAGGGATTTTTAGAAAAGTGGATAATGTTGTAAAACTATACATCCAGAGCCATTAGTTGTAGGATGTCATTACCTGAATGAAGTGATTTATTACTTATTGTTTTTGTTTGTTTTTTATAGAGTTGCAGAGAGAAAGCAGCTGCGAGCTCATGGGCGGACCTTTTGTCTAGTTTTTCTCTCTCATTCGCTGCCTGCGCTGTCAATCAATGCACTTCCCGACAGCTCGGATGTGACGTAGCAGCTGTTCAGACTTACCGGAAGTTCCAGCCGTGCAGCGCAGTAGCATATCAACAGTGTAACTTTACCTCCTAAACACGTTAAACTTGTAAGTTTTGGTTCTTTTTCCACCACATGGCGTACCCAGGATACGGCGGGGTGAGTGAACGACGTGTAACCGCCATTTTACATGTGTTAAACTGCTACGTTCGCTAGCAGGAAAGCTAACCTGAGGCTCACAGACTCTCCTTAATTAGGTCCAGAGCGGACACAGGTGTTCCTACTTTACCAGGTAGGTACCAGGAAACACTGGAGTCGCAGTCAGGCGGTGATTCTGCTGCTGTAATTCTTTAGCTGTATATGCATTCACAGTTGTTTGAAAATGAACTTCAACTCAGAACTTCCGGAATATAAAAAAGTCCTCGATATTCAGGTGTAGAAAGCAGAAGCTTTGACGTTAAGACCACCAGCTGTGTGTATTAAACAAGTCTTGATGTGTTTCCTTTTTAAAAATCATCTCATATGTCTAGAACTGCAGTGTAATATACTTGACACCCTCACCATTATAAAAGAGTTGCTTAAAATCATCTGGACCAGGTGTGCCAAGTGTAAAAAACTTTTTTAAAATGCTCCAGAGCTTCCATTTGTGAGCTAAAAAGTTAAAAACAAATAAAAAGCTTTCTGTGAAGAAGTTTACTGTAACTGTCATATAACTCTTGGAGTGATTCTTCCAGTCTGACTGCAGTAACATGTTAGTTGTTGTACGATCACAGGGTTTCTGCAGGGCATTAAAAAGCATTAATAGTCATTAAATTGATTTTGTGAAAATTAAGGCCTTAAATGGCATTAAAAATCTATATATGATATAATAATATGTAATTCTAGACTGCGATTCGTCACATATGTGCATCTGCGTAAACATGCTGAAGCATTGTAATAATTGTTCTGGCCGGTCAGCTACAGTTGCCAAAAACTGCATGTTTTTAAAGTGTCCGGCAGACTGGACCAGATGGAGGAGAGCTGGGAAATGGGGAAACACAAATTCCAGCAAAAATAGCTGGAAAACATGGAATTCAGAGAATGACTGCAGCCCAACTATACCTATATAAGAAAGCCAACAAATGGCCAAAAAAATAACTTAAAATATTGTGCTGGGCTGCCACCATTAAATCAATGTGTGCAAATAAAATAAAGCTGCAGTTGAACTGCTAAACAGTGAGATCATAACTGGGATAAAGTTCTGCAGATTATAGCAACTTTAGGTGAAATAATTTTGAAAAAATAATGTCCTTTTTCAATTCAATTGAACCTGGATATTTTTACTTTTGTGTTCCTCTAATTAATTTGACCCACACTTGTAAATTTTAAATGTTTTGCAAGGATTTTCTTTCCTTTAAGGGGCTTTTAAAACCAATAAATATGTCACTCTTACGTCACGGTTGTCGTGGTTGTCTAGGTGGTGAGGGGTGGTTTCTGGATTCAGAAATAGTGAAATGCAGGGACAGTTTTCATATAAAAATCATTTCACAAAAAAAACCCAAACCTGTGTAATTTGTTGTATTCACGGTTGTGGCATTAAAATTTTTACAGTATAGCATTAAAATGGCATTAAAAAGCATTGAATTTGACTGGTTGATAACTGCAGAAAGCCTGTATCAGGAGTACAAATGTACAAATTCCTCAGACTTCATCACATCACAACTTCATACATGTCTTACAATGACTGTCATTTACTGTATCTGGAGCTCACACGCTTTAATGCCAACATGTTGAAACATGCTTAAAAAGCTTAGAAAAGACAGTGATTCCTATCTCTTTCAGTGCAGAGTTCTTCACACAAGTCCTTGTCTCTTTGAATTGTTTCAGTATGGAGGCCCGATGCCAGGCATGCCGGCTCAGGGGATGCCACCCCAAGGAATGCCAATGGGAGGCCCCATGGGAGGCCCTATGCCTGGACACATGGGTGGGCCAATGGGAGGCGCCCCACCTCAGGGAGGATATTCCCCTTATGGAGGAGGCTATCCAGGCTCTTTTGGTGCCCAACCCCCCGCTGCCAATGATCCAATGTGGGGTTACTTCACGGCTATAGCGGGCCAGGTAAGTGTGGAAGCAATTTTTGACTTCTTAAATTCTTAAAACACAAATTATAGATGTAGCCTTTATGAAAGCTTTGTGTTTTATTGGTTTTAGTTTCACATTTGCTCAAAGGCCCGCAACATGGCAGCTTGGCAGTGCTTGTGTTTAACCCAGAGCCTCAGCCGTCACTCACCACTGCCCTGTTTCAGATTCCATGAAACAGCTCAGGTGGAGCTGGGTTAGAGCTCTGTCTTAACTTGATTCCACTCTGCTGCAGCTGTAAAACATGCCAAATCATCAAATCAGTGATGCCTGCATGAAAGAGGTGCATTATAATCTAAGTGCTGTGGATTTTACAGTATAAGGTGTAAAGTTAGCTTAAAATACAAAACAAATGAATGAATTGAGAATTCTGTAACTGGGTGAAAAAGATTCTAGTTGTTAAATAGCGTTAGTAAGCTAGTGTTTTCTTGCAGTATAAAGTAACTAGTTAAATGGAGAAGAATATGCTAATGCAAACAAATGTCTGCAAGAAGAACAAGACAGATAAATTTTACAGTCAACAAGCAGTAACTTCCAATGCTAGGACATGAGGTCTTAACTGAACTGCAGTGTTTGCTGTAAACTAGTGGAAGGAAACTGTTATCAGTTGCCAGTTTTTCAAACAAGTTGTTTACACATCCTGTACATGTTCCTGAATCAGAATGTATCCAATTAAAAACACTGAAAGAAATGAAGTTACAAAGACAGTGTAATTGCAAACAAACAAGACCTATATCAGCATGTGTTTTCAGATTTAGATATATTATTTTAGATGACTTAACCTCCACATTACCTCTCCATCCTGCAGTTTTCAATAGTTTCACATAAACAGTAAACATAAGCAGTTCTCGAATGGTGACTTGTACAAAGTCTTAGGTAATCTTCGCTTTAAACTTGAGCTCCTCAGGTCACTGTTTATTCTTTGGAAAGTTAAACGTGACTGAGTATCACTTCCTGCTCTGTCCAGGATGGTGAAATCGACGCAGAGGAGCTCCAGAGGTGTCTAACACAGTCTGGTTTCAGTGGCAGCTACACCCGTAAGTTCAACGCTCTCCTGTCCACAAACGAGGATGACTGATACACTTTACACCTCCGTAGTTCCTCCTAAACGAGAATAAAACTTCTAGCTAAATGTTTCCTCTTAACACAGAAGTACTGAGAGGAACTTTTACTTGGGGAACTGACAGAATTCATGTGGTGTTTTTTCAGTAGAGGTGTAACAGACCTTTGATTACTTCCAATACTCAGAGACATTTTGAGAGCAGTTCTTTTAAATTCTTAAAGAGCAAATGAACAATCATGTACGGGCTGCAAGAACCCTCGTCACTTAATGAACTTGATGGAGCATATTGGTTTTGCTGCTGTGTTTAAAAGCAGTCTAAATTTGTTAGGAAGTTTGAATTTCCCTTGGGATTAATAAAATATCTATCTATCCATCCAGAAAAATAACCGTTCATTCTTCTTCTCAGTCTTTTGCCCAGGAAGTCACTCGGACACTAGTATAGTCACTAAGGACAGTGTGTTCCATTGTCTGATGAGTGTATCTAATGGATCTTATTTAAATTGGCTTAGAGAAGTCAGCAGCTGTAGTCGATTGTAAACACTCACAAGGAGGTAAGCGGTCATGCTACTAAGAAAATTTGATTAACACAGCTTTCTACAGCACCAAAACAGAAAATTTAAGTTCTTGCACGTATGTTTTTGACCCACCAGAGTTTGTAATTTGTACAGAAGACCTATAAAAAATCTACGACAAGTGTCCCAAATGAATAAAATGTCTTTTTATTGCCGAATATGTATTTACTTCTTACTTACTTCTGTCTCAGCTTCTCCCTCTTTTCAAAGAAACTCTCCAGAGACGTTTTTCTGTTAATTTTGACAGGGGTTAGATTGATGGCTTCATTTAATGTTCGAGCATGAAAACTGACAGAATCAAGTGTGGGAAATGAGCACAGACGGAAGTGACGGGAAGATGATCCTGTCCCGCTGGAATAAAAATAAAAAAATAATAAGTTTTTATTATTTCTGTGCGGGCCAGTACCAAATGACCCCTGGCCTGGTACCGTTCCGCGGCCCGGTGGTTGGGGACCGCTGCTGTAGATGGTCTTATATATATGTAAACTTTAGTTCACAACTCTGACAATTCTCCCTCAGAGATAAACTGTTCTGTAACCTGAAGCTTTGATGTCTCTGCACTATAATTTTGTAATTATTAACTCCCGAATTCTGGGTGTAAAGTCATTCTCATAACCTTCGCCTTCAAGGGAACCAATATTTTATATAACTCCATAGCTATCAGTCTGTTGCTCATTAAACTGTTCAGTGAGATGGTTAATGAATGAACAAGACAGTGATTTTACAAACAGCCATTATGCCCAAAGTGCTTGTATGACAGGTTGAAAGTTCAGTCCTGCTATTTTCTCCAAAACACTGATGTAATAAGTGATTTGTTGCAGGAGTCAGTTGATTGTGAGCGGTGTTTGTTGGCTTGAAGGTAATCTAGACCACCACCGCCAAACGTAACTTAATAAAGGAGGAGAGGCTTTTTAAACATGCTCTTAGCTATTACCATGCAGGATACTTTTCCATTATCTGTTCATTGACAATGAAACTGTGGCCTCAGCTTATTCCAAACGTGTTTTCTGTCTTTACAGCCTTCAGCATGGAGACGTGCAGAATCATGATTGCAATGCTGGACGTATCCTTTCTGTACAGTGCTTCAGATTCCTCCTTCTCCAACTCCTGTTCAGTCTGAGTGCTGAAACGTTCATGGTAGGTGTGGTTCAGCTGCTTTATCACAGCTGTCAGTGGTTTATTAATGATTAACCAGAGTCACCAGAGGGACTTCACTGGAAAGATGGGCTTCAACGAGTTCAAGGAGCTGTTTACGGCTCTGAACGGCTGGAAGCAGAACTTCATGATGTTTGACCGGGACCACAGTGGAACCGTGGAACCTCACGAGATGTCTCAGGCAATCACTGCCATGGGTGAGAGTCATTAGAGTTCAACATGAGGGGTACTTAACGGCTCCTGGAATGTTAGAAATGTTAGAAAAATGTGGAGGTTCGCGGAGCGGAAATTTTCCGCACGGAAAGGCCACTCGAGGGGGCGTGGGTGTGAAAATGACGTAATTTTCCCGCACGGAGCCGCACGGACCTCGCGGACGCGGCAAGCATAAAACAAGCTTAATGATGCTTAATTAGACAATAGCTCGTTAGCCTTGCTGTAATCTGACTCCTTTTATTACAGCAGCGAGGGCCAAGCTGCTGTCACTCTCCATTCTTCATCATTTATATATTATTTAGTGCAGCATTCCATTAGATATTCCTCAAATGTAGTCTTTGCTACCTTTGCAGTTTTCTCAGTTTAACTTGAAGCTTTTCACTGATAAGCTGAGCTCCTTTGGGGTATCAGTTGTCTCATGGCACACTCTAGATACCCAAAATGCACACTTAAAACATTTAAGTTAAAACTTCTGTACATTTAATGTGGCGTTGGTTGTGGCCCAACAGATTCTAGATTTCTAAAGCCGATATCAAGTATTTAGTTGGAAAATCTGCCAACAATATCAGCCAGTGTGTTCTAAAACAAACGTTTTAGGAAGACTCCCTTTAGTTTTAGAAATGTGCTCAGATACACACTGAGTGGGACTTTCACAGTGTGAAGTACACAGGAAGTAGGGTTTGCATTTGGTTTCAATATGACCACAAACAACTCTGGCAGACTTTTACTGATATTAGCACACCTAAAAACAGACATATCATTCAAATTACAGACATATTAAGATCATTTGTAGGTGCGCAGAGCAACAAAAAGAATATTATTGCAAGTTAAATCACCAGATAAAATCCTAATACAAGATTTACAAAGCAATGAAATATGGCGCTTATTTTAAATTATTATTGTTCGACACTAATTCAAACATGCACAGTACAAGCAGAGATATTTAAAAAGTACAGGCACAGTAAAAAAAACAGGGACAACTAAAGCAAAGACACATATTCAGGTCTACTCATTAGTCGATATTTCAACACTTCTTAGGCCTTTTATGCCTAGTCATGCTTGAAATGCATAAATGCACGTATCTGCATGTCATGCAACTGTTTCATGGCTCACAGTGACAGCCGATGTCTTCTTATTTAATCTCATCCAAAGTGTGGCAGAAACCCTGATCTTTCAGTGTTACTGCATTTATTATTGTACTTAATGTTCTACAGCTGCACTCTGGAGGATGTGACACTTCTCCTGTATTTATTAAGCATCAGACTCTCTTCCAGAATTCACACTGAAAGCTAAACTAGAGCACACGGAATTATTATTACCTGGGGATCACGTCTGGGTTTCTTGCGGTGCGTTAGGTAAGCAAAGTCTGTATTTTACTCAAGTTTACTGACATCACAGCCTGGATATGATGTCAAATCTGTGCACGTCGCAACATCCACTGTTGTCAGGTTTATGGGAAGCTTGTGGTTCGGGTTTAAATGATCACTTTCAAGGTGGTATGTAGTTGTCATGGCAACAGTAAATATGTCAAAGCAGCGACATGACTTGAGAGCAGTGGGCAGTGTTGTCAGGATAATGAGCTGTCAGTGCGTTTGTAGTAGGTTTTCCAATAAAACCATCCACGTGAGCTTATGGCTGGCTGCGCTGTCCTCCACAAAAGTTCGTCTTCTCACATTTATTGAATGAAAAACAAAAAAACCAGAAGACACGTTGCACAAACCTAAACAGTCTCAACACGTTCCCAACACGGTCAGAAAGACCGTGAGCTCCTCTCCCCTCTCAGCCGTCTGCCCACACAGTACTTAGCATCACACAGACTGCCGCGCTTTCTTAAAGCGATAGGCTCCTATTTTAGTCCTCAGCTTTAATGAACTCATTAGCTTGAAATAACCAAATACTGTGGCTGTGTAAATTATAATAATGCAAATGATACTATATTAAGCATGTAAAAACAGTTTAAATGCCCAAAAATAATAACTGATTAATAACTAAACCGAAATGATCATCAGTTGACACAAACTATGCATACCACACCTATATTATCGGCCCCTAATTGTTCTAATGGTGTAACAATTTTTGAACAATTACCACCTTTCTATAACACTTCAACAAATATCATGAGCAATCAAACGTTTGACCTTCAACCTTAAAAGGAATGCCTTAGCGGGCATAGAGTGTTCTGTGCTATGTTAATTAGCTTCAAACAAGGATACAAAGTCCATCTAAAGTCCATCATATCTTCATCAGTTGTAGAAAGAAACAGAGCCAGAGGTTACCAGCACTTAGCTCATTGTAGGGGCTCAGGCTCACTGGCCCATTCAGATCCCACAAGCAGACAGATCTTAGTAATGGGTCTGTCCAAGGTGTTGGTCTTTGTCTTTATGCGAACTCTGCGAACATGACCCATCTTGTGTGGAAATGTCTCTATAATCTTTCCCATAATCCACGAATTCCGCGGTGCACAATCATCCACAAGAAGAACCACATCCCCTTCTGCAAAGCTTCTGGAAGCTGTGGCCCATCACTGGCGCTCCTGGAGCTGTGGCAGGTATTCTTTCACCCATCTCTTCCAAAATAAGTTTGACATATATTGAATTTGCCTCCGTCTACGCCTAGTGTAGAGGTCATCCTTGTCAAACAGTCCTAGGGGTAGGGTAGGTTTGGTTTTCAAAAGCAGGAGATGATTCGGTGTCAGCGCCTCTGTCATTTGGGTCATTTGACGCCTTTGTGATAGGTTGGCTGTTTATGATTGACTCTGCCTCACTCAAGACAGTGTGAAGGCTCTCTTCATCCAGGGTTTTGTTCTCTCACCATAGAGTTGAGGACATTCCTTATTGATCTTATCAGCCGCTCCCATGCTCCACTGTGATGTGAGGCTGCAGGAGGGTTGAATGTCCACTTAATGCCGTGCTGATGGAACAGATGCTGGAATGCTGAGGAATTCCAGTCAGCAATGGCTGCCTTCAACTCTCGGTTGGCTCCAACAAAATTTGTCCCGTTATCGGAGTGAATTTCTTTCACGTGTCCTCACCGTGCCATGAACCGCCGGAGTGCGTTAATGCACGAATCTGTGTCCAATGACAAGGCCAGCTCAATATGCACTGCACGCATGGCCAGACATGTGAATATGACGCCATATCTCTTTATGAGGCTTCTCCCATGTCTGACTTCAAATGGTCCGAAATAGTCCACACCCACTCTCGTAAAGGGGGGATCATCAGGTAACACTCGCTCTTGTGGGAGATCAGCCATTAGCTGTTTTCCAGCTTTTCCATGCAGGCGGCAACATGTTACACACCTTCCACAGATCTTTCTGATAGCTGCGTTGGCACTTGTGGTCCAAAACCTTTGACACAGCTCAGAGAGCATGTGATTGCATCCTCTGTGGCCTGTTTCTTTGTGAATCTGTTGGAGAATCAGATCTGCAGTGTGAAAGTTCTTGGACAAGATGATAGGTTGCTTGCCGTCCTCAGGCATAGCTGCCCGACTCATCCTTCCACCAACTCGCAGCATGCCATCTTGGAAGATGAGATTCAGCTTGTACAAGGGGTTGCTGCAAATTCAAGAATCCATCTTGTTTTGTATCAACAGTTCAGATGGTGATGTAACGATATGGAGGATGTTTTCTTGGCACTCTTTGAGCCCAGTAGTACCAACTGAGCATCATTTAAACACTACATCCACCATGTCCTACATCTCTTTCTGTAATGCTACCCATTGTGAACAAGTCTCTTAAATATTGCTGAATCTTTGTATTTACTTATTTTATTTGACCTTTATTTTACCAGGTAAAAATGTTTGAGAACCAGTTTTCATTTGCACAACTGACTTCCCCTCTTGACGTCCCTTAGTTCTGCCCCTAGTTCTGCTGCTATAGGCCTAGGCTGCTGGGGAACCTCTCTGGATGCACTGAGCCCTTCTCTAACTACCTTTGTATTTACTATATATACCATTATTGCATTACATTCACTCTGTTTCTCCCTGTGTCCTTTCTCCGAGTGTCCCTGATCCTAGAGCTGGATGCTTCAGATGTGTGGTTGTTCTCCCACCTCCAGCTGCCCATTTCCATCAATCTACTCTGCATCACCCTCACTATACTTGATTAGCTCATCTACGTATTTTTGAATTTACCACCCGCTATACATGTAGTATATTTAATGCCAGAGCTGTACACCATAGCAATAAACTATAATTAGTTGTACTTTGCATGTATCATCTGTCTTATCATGCATGTATTATACTGTGTGTTTTATGGTCCTTGTGTCGTCCCCCCACTTCTCTTTCCCTCTACCTCGACCTCTAACCCTCTACCTCTATTCCTCTACCTCTCTACCTCTTCTGTCCCTCTCAACCCGCCCGGCCAGCAGCAGATGGGTCCCCTCACATAAAGACCCGGGTTCTGCTCGAGGTTTTTTTCCCTGTTAAAAGGGTGTTTTCCTGCCACTGTCTCCTTAGGGCTGCTCTGGGGGTTCAGGCATATGGGTTCTGTAAAGTGTCTCGAGACAATTTGACTGTAATTGGCGCTATATAAATAAAATTGATTTGAATTAAACACCATTCAAGTTTAATATGCAAACATAAACAGTTTGAGAATAGTTGAGCAGTTTGGAGCATGCTAGTAAACACAGGAGAGCAGTGAGGGGCTTGTTTACAGTGGACTTATCACTTCCTGTCCTCTGTGACATACATTCACTCGGTGTGGTTTTGTATATTTTTAGGGCTTTACATGCACGTTAAGATGCTCTTCTGACCATCAGTTATCATAAACACTGAAGTCTGTCAGAGGCTGGAGCTACAAGGGCCTTGAAATGAGTGAGAAGATAAGTCTGACTCTTTTTTTTCCTTCTGTATCAGGCTACCGAGTCAGTCCCCAGGCTCTCAATGCAATCATAAAGCGCTACAACAAAGGGGGCAGGATCTTCTTTGATGACTACGTGGCCTGCTGTGTCAAACTGCGAGCTCTCACAGGTATGAAAACACAAACCCAGCATCTGACGTGTTCCTTGAACAGCCGCACGTGTGCAGATTTAAATGTGGACTGACAGTGAAACCACATTTGGTTTTATTCCACCTGTACCCCCCCCCCCCCCCCCGCTCTCTGTGAAGAGATGTGACATTCGCTCGGCTCTGCGCTCAGATCTGTGTGTGAAATGAGTTTTATTGAAATTGTGACCGTTTCCCATTACAGACAACTTCAGACGGAGAGATACCATGCAGCAGGGGTCTGTCACCTTCCAGTATGATGACGTAAGCAATTCTTTTGGTATCATTTGCTCCTTTATGCCAGAATGGACAACAGTTACTAGGCTAAAATGGTGTTAATAAAGAATTTTGGGGATGGGGAGAGAGCTGAACCTCACGTTTGTCCTTTTAAAACATGAACAGCTTTATTTTGATCCTTTCATCAACTCACTTTAATGAGTGGAGTGAACTCGCTACAATACATTTATCATCAACAAATCTGAAGGATAACATTAGAAGGATTTACAGCATGTCTATAGCTTCTCAAATCTAAAAATAAAAGCTGGACATTTTGACTTAAAAATAACTGAATTCAATTTAATTTAAACTTTTAATTCAGTCAAGCAAATGTGATGGAGACCTGCATAAAAACTGTCCAGCAAACATCTGTACTGTGCCAGAATATGCCAGTTAAATCCAAAAATCTTATTTTAGTTCTTCGTTCTATTGGAGCTGACTCCAGTGGGTATTTACAGTAAAACTGTTTGGATTTCTATACAACGAGTCCAGATTCTGAAGGAAATGTTTTCAGAAATTTCTCCTACGTCCATGTTAACGATGACGTCATCATATGAGGGAGGTTAGTTCAGTGGTTGTCAAACTTTTTCTGTCAGGACAAAAAACTTCGGCACCTTCAACTAATAACTTTGTATACATACATACATACAAGTTTCTATATCTACATATAGATGTTTAAACAGTTTTTATTTTAAAACATTAATATGCAAGGCTGTTATTATATCTGATTCCATTTCTTTGTTTTTCACGGGAAAGATCAGGGGTGTCAAACTCATTTTAGTTCAGGTTCCACATTCAGCCAGTTTGATCTCAAGTGAACTGCACCAGTAAAATCACAACATAATAACATATAAATAACCACAACACAAATTTTTCCCCTTTGTTTTAGTTCCAAAAAGTACGTTATGAAAATGATAACATTTAATGAGCTATCTTTTTACAACCTATTATGATCATCCTGAAATTTCTTAAGAAGAATAAATTCAATTTCAACAACATTATGCATCAGTTGATCATTTACACATTAAAACTTCCAGATTACAGAGTGTCTACAAAGGAACACAACATTCAATCACAGCAGTCTAGTATTTTACTTTATGATCAGAACAACTTCTCAAGGTTTAGAATTTACAGTTTTACAAATTTGCAATTTACAGTTAATGTCTTCTCTGTAATTTTTACACTTTGTAAAGTCCAGAAATGGACCATCTGGCAGGCCGCTTTTGGTCCATGGGCCGCATGTTTGACACCCCTGGTAAAAAATAATCAGAGTAGATGAGCTGAGGTGGTGGCGCCATCAACTACACTGGTGTTCTAATTGCACATTAACGATATGTTCTTGAGAGTCTGTACTTTCATATCCGTACTTGGCAAGTACGAATACAAAAGTATGGACTTGTGCACTTGGGATTGAGAAACGGCCAGTGCAGATTGAGTATTGTTGTGCACCGCAAAAAAACAGGCCGACGTTACAACAGTAGTTCAGCTAATTAGTTCTGCATAGATGGACCTTTTCCTCCCAGTCCTTCAGAACCCCTCCCCCCTTTCCAAATTCTTAGTAGTTTACATTGAGTTCCTGATCCCACCTGATTGATATTTGTTGTGGATCTAAAGGACAGGACAACTAGCAGTGAGTTTTAGTTTAAAGAGCTGCAGTAAAGCGTTCCCAGCATGTCAGACATGAGCTGCGGATCCTGCTGCAGTTGGTCAGCGTGTGAAAGATGTGGGTCTGTTCTGCACCAAAATGACTTCTACTCTCTCCCCTCCCCTCTCTCTGCCTCCTGTTAACAGTTTATCCTGTGCACAATGGCCATCTAAGTGCTGCCATCTGCACTGCACCACCAGGTCAGCACGTTTATGTGCCAGTCAGCGGCTGATTCTGGATCAGAACCTCACAGGAATACAAAGGGAGGCCAGTATAAGACTGAGCGGCTGCGAGTCGCGTCAGAAAAGTACTCATTGCTTGTAACGCTTAGTGTAACGCTTTAGTCTTGTATGTAACACAGGGATGTGCTGAAGATGTATCCGGTGCACACATATATACACACAGTATGTATCCATATTAGAGGGGAATATTTTACATGTCACTGCCTATAAAGCCTTTATGAGGAGGATGTCTGCCTGAAATTCTGCCTGTGATGTAACACATGATGACTTAACAATTGCAAAAATTGTGTAACTGCATAGAAATTGTCCACTTAAAGAGTTTAAAGAAGGGAGAATCGAAGAATGAGATTTTTTAGCAAGACTTTAATGGAATGTGCACAGTTCTTCTGACCTGTGAGACACCTGTTGTGCCATTTTAATATCTGAATGTATGTTCTAATATAGTAAAACATAAACACACACATATATATTTATATATGTGTGTATGTGTTGATTGACTGCAGTATGATGATGCTAATTTGCTTTAACTTAGCTTTAGGCAGTTATGTATGGAATCACAGGAGTGCCATAATGAAAGATAAACCTGTTAAAAAATAAGGAAATAAATGTGTAAATATAAAGAGGAATAAATAAATAAAAAACAAATCTGTTTAAAGAAAAATAAATAAATGTCTAAATATAAAGAGGAATAAATAAAAGAAAAAATTAAAACTAAATCTGTTACAGAAAGGATATAAATGTGTAAATATAAAGGGGAATAAATAAAAAAATAAATGAGGAAATAAATGTCCAAATATAGACGAATAAATTAAAGAAAAATTAAAAAAATAAATCTGTTAAAAAAAGGAAATAAATGTGTAAATATAAAGAGGAATAGAAAAATATGGAAATATAAGGGTAAATTTTGTCTTTTCTTTTCCCTTTGTTTTTTTTTTTTGTTTTTTTCCCTAGACAGGAAGTCCCGCCCAAAGCCTTTTGATTGACAGCTCAGTCCATCAAGTAAAAGCAAATGCAAAAAGGAAAAAGAAATGACAAAATGGAAAACCAGAAGATTAAAAACAAAGGGAAAAGGGAAAAGCAAAGACAAAAATTACCTTTGTATTTCCATATTTTTAAATTATTTTTTCATTTGTTCCTCTTTATATTTACATTTATTTCCTATTTTTAACAGATTTTTTTTATTTATACTTTAATTTATTCCTCTTTATAGTTACACATTTATTTCCCTATTTTTTTACATATTTATTTTTTAATTTCTTCTTTTATTTATGCTTCTTTATAGTTACACATTTATTTCCCTATTTTTTTTTTTTTTTTTACAGATTTATTTTTTAATTTCTTCTTTTATTTATGCTTCTTTATAGTTACACATTTATTTCCTGTTTTAAAAACAGATTTATCTTTTATTATGGCACTCCTGTGATTCCATGGCTATGAGCTTGACCGGTATGCACGAATGTTACTGCTGTAGATTCTATATTCGTAGTAGTTTGATGTGATCACAAAGCCAAAGTGACTGTGAGCCAATTCAATCCACACTGATGGCTGTTGTTAACAATAATCAGAACTAGGAGTATTTCCACAGAGCTATAGGATGTTCATGTGCCTGAGATTTTTGCAGCTGTAAACATTTTAGTTATTAGGTTTCTGTACAAACACAGCCAGGTTTCCACCTCCACACTTCCAATGTTGTCAAAGAATTCATATTTTGTTACTCACAATAAATACCCTTTTAAACACACTTTTAATCAGTATGCATTCTGTTTATTCGTTAATACAATTGCGCATTTTCCCCCAGTCTATTTACACAATATAGTTTATTTCTTTAAATATAGTTAAGAACAGAAACATTCAAATTAGCTGTTAAGTGTTGCATTGTATAAAATACAGTGGCAAACATTTAAAAAATGCATAAAAACAATTGTGAACAGCACTAGGTTTAAAAAGTGACATTTATAGCCAGTACAGCGAGTTTTCTAATCTCTGTGCAAAAGTTTGCAAATCCCATGAAAGTTCAGTGGACGACTTTTTTTTTTTTCCTTTTTTTTAGGCGCTGGACATGTCAAGGTAGGCTTCAGCAACTTTTGTTATACATCTGTGCTCAAGGAGAAAGCTTGTAAAAGAAAAGAGAGGCGTTATTCTGCTGGAAACGATGGTGGTGTCCTGTAAAGAAAAGCTTTCTCTTGAATGTTATCCTCTCTTCTCCTCACACTATCTCCCTCTTTTCAGCTCTTGTTGAAGAAACAAATCAGATTTTCAGCGTTTGATCAGCTCTACATGTTCTACCTAAGGGTTAGGAGTCACAGGGCTTGCTTCGGAGGACGGTAAACCTCGCCTGTTTCAACCCGCTGTGTGAATCCAGAGGGAAAAGTCCGTGTTGAAACTGCAGAAATCATATCAGTGTGCAATATCAAATCAAGACAAACTAATGAAACAGCATGTAGTCAGCGCAACACCTGGGTTTAAGTGTTGTCTGTCTCGCAGGTCCTGCTTGCTACATTGAGAGGCTATATCATCATCATCCTGGAAGCAGTCCACAGCATTCGAAGAGCAAGTTTTGTTTTTAAAAACAAATAAGGTACATATAAAAATAAGGGCAAATTAAATACTTTGTTTTAGGAAAATAGGTCTAACAGATTTTTTTTCTAAATCTTTGTGGATGTGTTATGTGCTGTACCTTACATGTTCAATACACAGCTTGGTCGAGACCTTTTTATAATTGAGCCAAGTGCAGTCTCCATGCAATACGTGAGCTCATCTTGGAGGTTATGTAGCAAGAAAACTAAAAGGACTAACTCATTTTCATCATGCAGTTCAATCTAGAAACATTTACACGGAGGAGGAGCAGGTTGTCTGTGCGTCGGGCTGATGTCATATCGTAAAGGCTAGAGCAGGCAAAAAGAGCTAAGGCTGTCGAAGGCTGAGCTGTGTCCTCAGCCTAAAACACAAGAAATAAAAAATCATCTTTTTGTGTAGTTTTCTGATGATGTTTTGTTAGTAACTCAGGAAATTGTACGTTTTGAAAGGATAATGGAAGACCTAAAGCATGCAACAGAATGGAACTTGAAGACTCCCACCAGCTGTGAAGGTGATTCAGGGTGTTGCTTCCTGTCCAGCAGTTTTACAGTTAGATGTTTAATGTTGAGGCAGGAGACCGGACTTTCTCTGTGACCAAATGACAAATACATGGTTTTTTTTACGATAACATGACAAAATAGCAAGGTGTAAATGGAAAGACCCATAGATGACATCGATACGGGCACTCTGAAGTGAATTTGGGATGTTTAAATCAAGCCAGGTAGAGATTTTGCGCGACCAAATAGCTGTATAGCCATGGCAACTTTTGATATGTGATGAATTTTTAGTTCACTAAAAGTTGTCTCATGATTGGAAGTAACTTAACAAGGTGTGAAAGTTCAATAACGACCAGAAAACCAGATAAAGTCTCACTCATTCATCACAGAGGGTCGCTACAGTATGTTGACCTGTTTTTACAACTTGACCCATGTTGGTTGGTGTTTCGCCCTGTTCAGTGTTTTATTATAGTTAATTTCACTTGCCAATGAATCCACAGCATCTTTTTATCTTCGGTCAGGTTTTGTAAAATTACTTCCACAGCGTATTTAACCCTAGAAGTAAACACAGATCAGTGTATTTCCTGTATTGGCTCGTCATTATTGCTCTCAAAGACTGACAGAAGTTGTCGCTGTGCTATGGGATATCATTTTTTACACTGTCCAGTATTTCAAGCTGAATAAGAAGTGGGTTTTCATCTGTCATGGCAATGTGGTGTACAGTAGGCACGCTAAATATACAGACAGGTCTCTTGGTAAGTTTGTGGCTGCGTCAATTTGTTTGCTGATAAAGTAGGAGCTTTAAAGCTGTGGAGTGAAATAGAGAAATGCTTCGGAAAGAGTTTCAAGTAGCTTTGTTCCCCCATGAAGAGGGGAGTAGTAGAAAATGAGACTTGATAGCTACAGTAGTCTGTGAGCATGCAAAGATCACACCTGATCGCCTGGTGAGGAACGTGCAACAAACAAAGAAAACATGAGAACCCAAATCATGCATATTTTTTAGAAAAAGCACATTAGGTGCCTCGTGTTGCTGGCAGTGTTCTATTGGAAGTATGTACACAGTAAATGATGACTTTACATATATGTTAATAATATAGTTTATAAATACCTCTGTATAAATGATTTTATACATCAATATCAGAGCGGAGGGACGGTTAGTGCTGGGAGGTTTTCTCAAAAGGAATGGAAGAAAGTCTACAGTTTTTATCCTTTGCATAATCAGTCTCTTTCGTAGACCCTGAGTCAAGCTGGAGAGGAGACCTTCAGTCATCGTCGAAGGGTTTTTGGGTAGGAAGGGGCCTACTTTCCTGGAAGCCCCGGGTCAGACACTGGCCTGTGGAGTCCCAACATTCCTGAGCTGCTGGGGACATCGGGGAGAGAAGCTTGCCGGCCTGATGGGAACCTTGGCGGCAGCTGTTGGTGCTGCTGCTCTGCCGAGTCCACGGCATTCAGTGTTTGTCTCTGCTCGGCCTCGCTTCCAGTAAAGTTCCCATCTGGAAGAGTCTCTGTGTGGAGGAGGACTGGGGAGGGTTCTTTGGATTTGTTGGGGCCCGTCTCTGAAGCAGGACTCTGAGGGCGACAGAACACAGTGAGTGTCACAAAAACACACCACACATAATTACACAAGGGTTTTCTAATCATCAATGAGCCTTTCAACACCATCAGCTAACACAATGTAGCATTAGAACACAGGAGTGATGGTTGCTGGAAATGTTCCTCTGTATCCCTATGGAGATATTCCATGAAACATTTCCAGCTACAATAGTCATTTACCACATTAACAATGTCTACACTGGATTTATCATTCATTTAATGGTATCTTCATTGAAAAAAAAAAGTTTTTCTTTCAAAAATAAGGGCATTTCTGAGTGACTCCAGACTTTTGAACAGTAGAGTACACTGAAGGCAACAGACAACAAATTAAACAGTACATATTGCATCAGGTCTTCTTATTCCACATCCACTGAATGGCTGTAAATTGTTATCAACTAGCGTTATGTTATCTTCACCTCACCTCTAAAAAATGATTATTACTATATGAGGATGATTAATATTGATGATTATTTGGTGATTAATCTCATGGCCATTTTCTTTGTTAATCATTTGCGCCACTAAATGTCGCAAAAAATTATATTCAAGAAACTACAAAAAATAGTTTAAACCAGGGGTGTCGTACATACGGCCATCCCATGGGATGGCTTTTATTTATTTATTTATTTATTTTTGGCTTTGGATGGCTTTTAAAAGTGCAAAAATTACAGAGAAGACATAAACTTCAAATTTCGAATAATTTCTAGATGTTGACAAGTTGTTTTGATCATAAAATAAAACACTAAATTGTTTAGTTCCAGATACCTGAGACTGAATGTTTTGTGTCTTTGTAGATAAACTGTAGTCTGTAAGTTATAATGTGTAAATGATAAATTGAGGCGTAATATTGTTAAAATTGCACTTATTTCTCCTAACAAAATTCAGGTTGTTCATAATATTTTGTAAAAAGATCATTCATTAAGTGAGAACATTTTCAGAATGTACTTTTTGGCACTAAAACAAAGGAAATATATGGATTTGTGGTTTTTTTACAGGTTATTCTGCTGTGATTTTACTGGTCCGGCCCACTGGAGATCAAACTGGACTGAATGTGGAACCTGAACTAAGATGAGTTTGACTCTCATAATTTATTCTGATATAGTTTATCTTGTCTTAACAGTGCTTCCCAGCTTAAAATCTGCACATTGGAAAATACTTCATAGCCTCATGTTTGGTGTTAATCTTGATTGGCTGTTTTGTTAAATTGATTAAACATGTGAAACTACATGGAAGCATGACTTAATGCAAAACAGAACTGAATTTGTGTCAAGTGTTGTACAAAATGTACATCCAGAGCAGATGTGATCATGTATAGCTCATTAAGTTATTCCCTGTAGTTTTTATTGGTTGTGGAGGGACTGATTAGTGGAATTAGGAGAACCTGTGGTAGTACTCACTCTCTGCTTCCCTGCACAGGTAACACTCTGGTTTGGTTACGGTGTTTTATTTATTCTTCTGGGATTTGGTTTGATTGAAGTTAATAAATCTAAGCTTTAATGGTGATACTGGGTGTGTCTCGTGGCCATTCTGAGCCAGGTGTATGTGCAGTGAAAGATGAGTGTGTGGTGTACCTGGGGCCGAGGTGGAGCTGGACCCAGGCTGAGCTCCGACACCGGCTGGACCCTGATGGCCGGCCTCTGGTACTCGGGGCTGGAGGTGACAGTGCTGTAGGCGGGGGGGCCGGCCGTGGTCTGTCGCTGGAGGAGCTGCAGGATGGCCTGGATGTCTGCAGTCATCTGGGACTCCAGTCTGATGGACAGAAGAGCAAAATATGAAACGACACGAGTGGACGTACATCCTTCTGGTCCAGTGGGAGTCCAGGTGAGTGTTGATTATTTAGATCAGGGGTGTCAAACGTGCGGCCCGCGGGCCAAAACCGGCCCTCCAGAGGGTCCAGTCCGGCCCTCAAAGTAACTATAATTTTAAAATAATTTCTAGACCATGACAAGTTGTTTTGATCATAAAGTAAAATATTAGATTGTTCATTGTTCTTTTGTCATTTTGTGTGTCATTTTTGTAATATTTTGTCTTGATTTTTGTCTGACTTTTGTTGTTTTGATCATAAAGTAAAATACTGTATTATTCAGTTCCAAATACCTGTGACTACATGTTTTGTGCCTTTTTAGAAAAACTCTGATCTGGAAGTTGTAATGTGTAAACGATACACTGAGGCTGAATGTTGTTGAAATTGAACTTATTTTTCTTCAGAAGTTTTAGGTTCATGATGTTTTGTCAAAAGATGATTCCTTAAATGTGAAGATTTTCCTAATTAACTTTTTTGCACTAAAACAAAGGAAAGATTAGGAGTTGTGGTTATTTCTAGGTTATTATGCTGTGATTTTACTGGTCACTGGAGATCAAACTGGGCTGAGTGTGGAACCTGAACTAAGATGAGTTTGACCCTGCTGGTTTAGATGTTTAATAGTCTTGATGACCATCTTTAAATTAAGTCTTCTAGTTGGCTGCTGCTGAACACATATAAGAGTTAAAAGCATAAACGATGCTGATCATCACAACAGATGATTAAAATGCTCTTGTCAAATCCCTCACTGTCCCATCAGTGCAAATTTTATATATTATACTGTTGGAACACCATTTTTTTGAGGATAGTACAAACATTTAAGAAGCAAAAATAAACTTAAAGTATTACTTAAGCTTTATCTGATTGTCAACCCTTATAGTTATGTCATGATTTATATTTTTCTCAGAAACAGAAATTATGACAATGAAATGAGTGGATTAACAGATTTTACGTGCATTCAGTGCATGACAGCATTGATAAATTCAGAGGATTTCCTTTGCGGGTGTGGTTGTAATAGATAGATGCTGGTGCTAAAATGTAACACTAGGGGGAGACTTAGAACTTACAACTGCATAAATGTTCAACAGTATAGGGAGTAATACAGGGTGGGCCAGATGTAGGCTTTAGCTCTAATTTATCCAAACCATAATTCCAAAGCAGTATTCCATATCCTTTATTCACATTTTGGAAATGTTATTGAGCAATTCTTCCAATTTTGGTTTCAATTTTTGTGATATTTTCTTTTTTTTCTTTTTTTTACCGGGATTGTAAGCAAAGGCAAAACCAAGAGTGTGAAGCTGCTGAGCAGGTGTGACATCATGGTAGGGAGACTTTAACACTCCCCACCTTCACATCAGGCAATTTATCACATAGGAAATAACTCTGAAAGCACAGGTTCAGTGGCTGATAAGTGTAAGACTACTTCTGGCCCTCCCTGTATAGTGGCTCAGTGCTTCTGAAATGCAGATACTGAATGCAGTTTCTCACAACTATATGCAAATTAAAGTTCTGCATTCACTTACTCGCAAAAAGTTCTTTTAGCAACCCAAGCATGCATTAAGGCATGAGCAGCATTATGTTATTGAAGCTGATTTTAATCACTGCATTTGATATCGTGTTATAATTGTGCAAAGTAGCTGGTAAATAAAGTAGTAGAATAAATCAAATACACTGAAATGGAAGCATAAAGTACCTCCTAGCAGCTGTTTAATTAATTAGTCTGCCATGTCCAAAATATTCACATCTCTTGAAATGTTCTTAAATTCAAATTTCTGTTTTCTAGAGCCTTCTGAGATCCTCTAAACCAGGGTTGTCAAACTCATCTTAGTTCAGGTTCCACATTCAGCCCAGTTTGATCTCCAGTGGTTGGAACAGTAAAATCACAGCATAATAAACGATAAATAACCACAACTCTAAATGTTTCACTTTGTTTCAGTGCAAAAAGGTATATTTTGAAAATGTTCACATTTAAGGAGTTATCTTTTTACAAAACATCATGAACAATCTGGAATTTCTGAAGAAAAATAAGTTCAATTTCAACAATATTCAGCCTCAGTTTATTGTTTACACATTACAACTTCCAGATCAGAGAGTGTCTACAAAGGCACACAACAACGGTATCTGGAACTAAACAATATAATATTTTACTTCATGATCAAAACGACAAAAATCAGACAAAAAAGGCAAAAAAAAAACAAAAAACAAAAACAAGACAAAATATGACAAAAATGAGACACAAAATGACAAAAGCGAGAAACAAAATATGACAGATGACACTGAATCAGATGAGCTGATTCCTCGGGAAACTTTAACACGTCATTATAGCTCAGCTCACTAAGTTGGGAACATTTCTGAATAAGGAGCATTTGTGCAACTTCACCGTGACATCCAGCATCTGAACCTCCCAGGATGACGTCAGGTCTTTGCAACGTGTCTGCAGCTCGTGGCTGTGGCTATAAATAGACAGCTGCTGACTGTCTGCCTCCCCCTCATTTGTATCCGTGCACCAGCCGAGAATCTCACGAGCTGCTCACACGGTCCTCTCTCTGCACAAACCTGCTTCATACACTGCTGGAAGTTTTCTGCCAATTACAGGCACAATTGTGGAATTTGTGTGGCAAACTGTGAAACAAGTATGACTGGAAAGATGATCCCAAAGGTGGTTTTAGCTTAATTTGAGTAAATTTAACATTTATTTGATGTTTAGGTGCATTTCAGTTACATAGATCCTTATAGACTGAGTTATTATGCTTCAAAATTGAAGTATAATAATATTAATATTAGGGAATACTATAATACAACTCTTCCAGATCCAGACAAACCACCACACCTCAAATGACCGTTCCAAACCACTCTAGTCTTCGATGCAACCACAGATTTCTTTCTGCAGCAGATCATTCTTGCACAAGCAATATCAAACTCCATATCCAATATTTTCCAAATGGTATTTTTGGTAAGGGCGTGCTTTTTTGTATATTTATGTCTCGGCATATTGTGTCTCCATCTTTAAGCTTGATTCGTTGACCAAGATCATTTTGGATGGATTCTACTTTTTATTTATTTTCTTTTCGTCTTCAGAATCAAAGCAGCAACCTACAAGCATCGATCGTATTGATGTTTAGAACGGGACTGAATCAGTTTAGTTAAGGGTCTATGAATAAAGTAAATCCATAATAATAATAATAATTTTTAACCCTGTAAAGCCCACTGTTGCAGAAATACATTGGTTTAATTTTTTAAATATTATTTTCTATTATAAATTTATATTATTTTTGCTCATTTTTTCCTATATTAGTGTGTGTGTGTGTGTGTGTGTGTGTGTGTGTGTGTGTGTATTTTTTTTGCTCATTTTCCTCAATATCTGTGTTTATTTATTTTTATATATATATATATATATATATATATATATATATATATATACATATTTTTAAATTTATTTTTTGGCTTTTTTTTTCTATATTTGGGTCTTACAGGGTTAACAAGTCAAAATTACTTTCTAAACTTCATGTGTGACGGGAAAATGAACCAAATCTGAGCTTCAAACTGAGGTATTTTATCAAAACTGCATTCTATGTTTACACAAACAAATTAAAAATTAGTAAAGTATCCTTATCCTGTATGTAGACTCATCTTTTTCCTCCAGGGTTAACAACTTTGTATATATGTATTACAATTAATGTACCTTTTTTTGGATTAGATTTTAGCGTCCTAACTGTGACATTCAGCACATTACTGAGTTCCCTCTACTTTTATCCTTGGCTGTGGTGTTTCCATAGAGACGCAGGACTTTAGAGTGAGGGAAAAAAAAATGGACAACAGGAACTGGAAAGGAACAGAAAGTGCTCTGGGTTCAGACACTTTAATTCCTAGAATTGAGGAGTCGCATTAGATTTGTTTCTAACCTAATGCAGTAAAAGTAACTTGTGTTTGATGTTTTGTTTCAGGCCTCTGTTCACCTGTTCAGGTGTTGCTGCAGCAGGTCCAGCCGTTGCTCCACCTCTCCATAGGTGAGATCCGTATCACTGTCCTCCTCCCCGGCTGGCGTCTCCTGACACTGGGCCAACTCCTCCACGCTGTCGCCGGGGTGCTGGTGGACCCACTCGTCCACGTGGAGCTCTGGAAGGTAAAAACACCGACACACATGATGTTATTAGAACAGTGCCTCAGGGGAAGCATCTTCTCATGTTGTGCCTGATACTCGACCCTGCTGGTGGAATTTTTCTTCCTCTCCTTTAAGGTCGGACTGGATATTAAATTGGCTTGCTGTACGTCGCGCTTGCCGAGCTGTTTATAGGAATCAATATCACTCTGATCTCTGCTTTGGCAGCAATCCTCTTATGGCTGTAACAGCTGAATTATGGGATATTACTATCAAATCAACATGCTGACACAGTTTCCCCATCTCAGCAGAATGACGCAGAGTTGAAACACAAGGGAGTCCTACCTCAAAGGTTATTGTGTGCTGTTGGAATGATTTCTGGGGGATTTAAGGTGACGGTACAGTGGCTTTTTCAGACAGGAGGTCATATGAGGTCAAACTGCAAACATGAAGCAGCAGGAGACATTATTCACAGCAGACACACTCATGTCCACAACATGATGTATCCTCATGTTTCCAGTGAGATTTTTCTTTTTGTTTGGTCTCAAGCTACAATCAAAACCTGTGACCCAGAGACAGTTGGTGGATATAATCTTCATATGTGAAGATTTAGATCAGGGGTGTCAAACATGAGGCCCGTGGGCCAAAAGCGGTCATCCAGAGGGTCCAATCCAGCCCTCAAAGTGTAAAAATTACAGAGAAGACATTAACTGCAGATTGTAAATTAGTAAAACTATAAATTTAAAATCATTTCTAGATACTTGACAAGTTGTTTTGATCATAAAGTAAAATACTAGATTGTTCATTGTTCTTTTGTCATTTTGTGTCTCATTTTTGAAATATTTTGTCTTGTTTTTGTTGTTTTTTTTTGTCTGACGTCGTTTTCTCACGTTTTTGTTTTACTTCTAGTTTGTCATTTTGTTTCCCTTTTGTCTTGCTTGTGTTTTTTGGTCTGTTTTTTTGTGTTTTTTTTTCATCTGAGTAATTTTTTGTTTTTGTCCATTTTTTTGTAGCTTTTTTACTTATTTGTCAAATTTTTTCTCTTCTTTTTTTGTTTTGTTTCGTGTTATCTCGTTTTTGTCATTTTGTGTCATTTTTGTAATATTTTGTCTTGTCTGACTTTTGTCATTTGTCGCATGTTTTTGTCGTTTTGTGTTTCCTTTTTGTCTCGCTTGTGTTGTCTATGTTTTTGTTTCATTTTTGGATTCTTTGTCTTGTTTGTGTCATTTGTGGATTTTTTTTGTCTTATTTTTGTCGCTTTATAACTTTTGTATTTAATTTTTTGTTTTTTTGTTTTGTTTCATGTTTTGTCTCATTTTTGTCATTTTGTCTTGTTTTTTTTGTCTGACTTGTTTGTCTCATGCTTTTGTCGTTTTGTTTCCTTTTTGTGTCTCTTGTGGTTTTTTGTCTCTTTATAACTTCTTTGTCTAATTTTTTGTCACCTTTTTGTTTTGTGTCATGTTTGTCTCATTTTGTCATTTT
>NC_072789.1:2072423-2196234 GCF_022539595.1 Amphiprion ocellaris | reverse complement strand
TGAAAATAGCTAAGTGTGAGAAAATAGCAAAATGTAAGAAAAGAGCAAAGTGTGAGGAAAGTAAAAAGAACAAAGTGTAACAAAAGACGAAAAAGAACAGTGTGAGAAAAGAGGAAAAAGAACAAAGTGTGAGAAAAGAGCAAAGTGTGAAAATACCAAAGGAAGACGAAAGAGGAAAAAGAACAGTGTGAAAATAGCAAAGTAAGAGTAAAGAGGAAAAAGAACAAATTCTGAAAATAGCAAAGTAATAGGAAAATGAACTAATTGAGAAAATACCAAAGTAATAGGAAAGATGAAAAAGAACAAAGTGTGAGAAAATATGAAAACTAGCAAAGTGTGAGAAAAGAACATAATGTGAAAATAGCTAAGTGTGAGAAAACAGCAAAGTGGAAAGCACTAAAGCAGAAATGCAAGTCACCGGAAAACAGTGCAAACATGAAGCAGAAATACAACAGCCATCCCCTCCATGAGTGTGTTTAACTCACCTCTATGGATGTCTACGTCGTCTTTAATCGTCCACTGCAGATCTCGTCTCTCGGCATGTAAAAGAAACAAAACATATGGCGACATCAGCAAACAATCAAAGTCCCATGTCTTCAATTTATGTCAAACCCATGAATGACGCAGACAAGTGACCAGGATAAAGTCCAAACATGACCCAGATGGAAAACAGCCAACACCTCAAGGACAGAGTGTGTCAAAGCAAAGAGTTACACATGCAAAGAACCCGAACAAAGTGCAAACATGACACAGACAACACAAAACAGCCATCGCTTCCGTCAATGTGTGTGACTCACCTCTATGGATGTCAACGTCGTCTTTAATCGTCCACTGCACATCTCGGTCTCTCGGCATGTAAAACAAAGAAAATGGCAACATCAGCAAACAATCAAAGTCCCATGTCTTCAATTTATATCAAAGCCATGAATGACACATACAAGTGACCAAGATAAAGTCCAAACGTGACCCAGATGGAAAACAGCCAACACCTCAAGGACAGAGAATGTCAAAGCAAAGAGTTAAACATGCAAAGAACCCGAACAAAGTGCAAACATGACACAAACGACACAAAACAGCCATCGCTTCCATCAATGTGTGTGACTCACCTCTATGGATGTCAACATCGTCTTTAATCGTCCACTGCACATCTCGGTCTCTCGACATGTAAAACAAAGAAAATGGCGACATCAGGAAACAATCAAAGTCCCATGTCTTCAATTTATGTCAAAGCCATGAATGACGCAGACGAGTGACCAGCATTAAGTCCAAACGTGACCCAGATGGAAACCAGCCAACACCTCAAGGACAGAGTGTGTCAAAGCAAAGAGTTAGACATGCAAAGAACCCGAACAAAGTGCAAACATGACACAGACGACACAAAACAGCCATCGCTTCCGTCAATGTGTGTGACTCACCTCTATGGATGGCAACGACGGTGTCTTTAATCGTCCACTGCACATCTCAGTCTCTCGGCATGTAAAAGAAAGAAACAAAACTGCTACATCAGCAAACGATCAAAGTCCCATGTCTTCAATTTATGTCAAAGCCATGAATGACACAGACAAGTGACCAGCATTAAGTCCAAACGTGACCGAGATGGAAAACAGCCAACACCTCAAGGACAGAGTGTGTCAAAGCAAAGAGTTAGACATGCAAAGAACCCGAACAAAGTGCAAACATGACAGACGACACAAAACAGCCATCGCTTCCATCAATGTGTGTGACTCACCTCTATGGATGTCAACGTCGTCTTTAATCGTCCACTGCACATCTCGTCTCTCGGCATGTAAAAGAAACAAAACATATGGCGACATCAGCAAACAATCAAAGTCCCATGTCTTCAATTTATGTCAAAGCCATGAATGACGCAGACAAGTGACCAGGATAAAGTCCAAACGTGACCCAGATGGAAAACAGCCAACACCTCAAGGACAGAGTGTGTCAAAGCAAAGAGTTACACATGCAAAGAACCCAAACAAAGTGCAAACATGACACAGACGACACAAAACAGCCATCGCTTCCGTCAATGTGTGTGACTCACCTCTATGGATGGCAACGACGGTGTCTTTAATCGTCCACTGCACATCTCAGTCTCTCGGCATGTAAAAGAAAGAAACAAAACTGCTACATCAGCAAACGATCAAAGTCCCATGTCTTCAATTTATGTCAAAGCCATGAATGACACAGACAAGTGACCAGCATTAAGTCCAAACGTGACCGAGATGGAAAACAGCCAACACCTCAAGGACAGAGTGTGTCAAAGCAAAGAGTTAGACATGCAAAGAACCCGAACAAAGTGCAAACATGACACAGACGACACAAAACAGCCATCGCTTCCGTCAATGTGTGCGACTCACCTCTATGGATGTCAACGTCCTCTTTAATCGTCCACTGCACATCTCAGTCTCTCCGCATGTAAAACAAACAAAGAAAATGGCGACATCAGCTAACAATCAAAGTCCCATGTCTTCAATTTATGTCAAAGCCATGAATGACGCAGACGAGTGACCAGGATTAAGTCCAAACGTGACCCAGATGGAAAACGGCCAACACCTCAAGGACAGAGTGTGTCAAAGCAAAGAGTTAGACATGCAAAGAACCCGAACAAAGTGCAAACATGACAGACGACACAAAACAGCCATCGCTTCCGTCAATGTGTGTGACTCACCTCTATGGATGTCAACGTCCTCTTTAATCGTCCACTGCACATCTCAGTCTCTCCGCATGTAAAACAAACAAAGAAAATGGCGACATCAGCTAACAATCAAAGTCCCATGTCTTCAATTTATGTCAAAGCCATGAATGACGCAGACGAGTGACCAGGATTAAGTCCAAACGTGACCCAGATGGAAAACGGCCAACACCTCAAGGACAGAGTGTGTCAAAGCAAAGAGTTAGACATGCAAAGAACCCGAACAAAGTGCAAACATGACAGACGACACAAAACAGCCATCGCTTCTGTCAATGTGTATGACTCACCTCTATGGATGTCAACGTCCTCTTTAATCGTCCACTGCGCATCTCGGTCTCTCCGCATGTAAAAGAAAGAAAATAGCAACATCAGCAAACGATTAAAGTCCCATGTCTTCAATTTCTGTCAAAGCCATGAATTAGACAAAAAAAAGTGACCAGGATAAAGTCCAAACGTGACACAGACAACAGAAATCGCCTACATGACAATGTGTGCAACTCGCCTCTAGGGATGTCAACGACGGCGTCTTTAATCGTCCACTGCAGATCTCGGTCTCTCGGCATGTAAAAGAAAGAAACAAAACTGCTACATTAGCAAACAATCAAAGTCCCATATCTTACATTTGTGTCAAAACAAATTAGATAGACAACTGACCAGGATAAAGTCCAAACGTGACACAGACAAAAGAAATCGCCTACATGACAATGTATGCAACTCACCTCTATAGATGTCAACGACGGTGTCTTTAATCGTCCACTGCAGATCTCGGTCTCTCGGCATGTAAAAGAAAGAAACAAAACTGCTACATCAGCAAACGATCAAAGTCCCATGTCTTCAATTTGTGTCAAAGCCATGAATTAGACAGACAAGTGACCAGGATAAAGTCCAAACGTAACCCAGACGGAAAACAGCCATCACCTCTAGGACAGACTGTGTCAAAGCAAAGAATTAGACATGCAAGTGACCCGAAAAAAGTGCAAACATGACACACGCAACAGAAATCGCCTACATGAGTGTGTGTAACTCACCTCTATGGATGTCGACGACGTCGTCTTTAGTCGTCCAATGCAGATCTCGGTCTCTCGCCATGAAAAAGAAAGAAAACTGCAACATCAGCAAACGATCAAAGGCCCATGTCTTCAATTTGTGTCAAACAGATGAATTAGACAGACAAGTGACCAGGATAAAGTCCAAACGTGACCCAGATGGAAAACAGAAATCACCACTAGGACAGAGTGTGTCAAAGCCAAGAATTAAACATGCAAGTGACCCGAAAAAAGTGCAAACATGACACGCACAACACAAAACAGAAATCGCTTCCATGACTGTATGTAACTCACTTCTATGGATGTCAACGACATCGTCTTTAATCGTCCACTGCAGATCTCGGTCTCTCGATGTGTAAAAGAAAGAAAGGAAATGCCAACATCATCAAACGATCAAAGGCCCAGCGTGCATGCATTCGGAAGTGTGGAGCTATAATTCTGTATTTACATAATCGGCATAGCTTATGAATAAAACAAAATGTCTGTCAAACATGTTTGGTAATTTAGCACATGACATTTCAACCTAAATAAATGCCTGATTGTCTGCCTGCCAAAAAAAATGTACCCCCCCGCCCCCCTCTATATTCCTCAGGTGATGTACTAACATCACGTGGTTGATTCTGCAGACATTTGTGACCATGCTTAGCAACGCCTGTGAATTAGGACTGATTTCATCAATCACAGCTAAAGTTGTAGAGGGATACAAATTATTTCAGCCTCATTCACTGGACTTGTCATTGCAGCGGGGGGATACATTGGCAGGTCCAGTGAACGAGGCTGAAACAATTTGTATCCCTCTATAACTTTAGCTGAGATTAATGAAATTAGTCCTAATTCACAAGTGTTGCTAAGCATGATCACAAATGTCTGCAGAATAAACCACGTGATGTTAGTACATCACCTGAGGAATATAGAGGGGGGGAACATTTTCTGGCAGGCGCAGACAATCAGGCATTTATTTAGGTTGAAATGCCATGTGCTAAATTACCAAACGTGTTTGACAGTCGAAGCATGATCATAACGATCCACGTTTTGTTTTATTCATAAACTACGCTGACAAATTGACTCAAAAACGGCTTCTTACCCGACTTCCGTATAGCTCAATACGTTAAGCGTACGACCCATGTACGGGAGTTGTTCACCGACGCAGCGACCCGGGTTCGATACCCGGTCGCGGCACTCTGCTGCATGTCTTGTCCAACTCTTTTCCCCCGTTTCCTGTCTCTCGCTCACTGTGCCTAAATAAAGCCGAAAAAATAATTTTTTTAAAAAACAAAAAAACCCAGCTTCTTTCAAAGAGACACCAGGCAGACTGTAGATGAGCAGGGTTTTAGTTACAAAAACACTAACAAACATGCCAACTATGTGCAGAACTCACCACACGAGAAAGAAGAAGGAGGGCTCCATCTGGTCGGAGAACGGCTGGGGAAAATGCGAGCTGCTCGGTCTCCGGAGACACTGGACAGGAGGAATGATCCGCACAGCTTCGGAGGAAGAGTGCGAATGATCGGCATAGTCGCACTGCCGGCCTTTTAAGCGGGAGATGACAAACGAACTGGACCTCCACAGCTCATTCAACTCATCCAGCGCAGCTGCAGCTCATCCTCTCATCAGCACTGTGGCACAGAAACTCCCTTGAAACACACATAAAGTTGATTTTTTGATAAAAGCATCTGCTAAATAAAATTATAGACCGACATACTGTCTGTGTTTTTCACAAGTTAGGATAAGATAAAACATTATTAATTTTGCAGACATGGCTCAGAAAACAAAATATCTAGTAGAAAAGCAATAAGCTACAAGAATGAGACATGACTGAAAATTAAACACAGCTCCAACAATGCTGTAAAATAGAAAAGTTAGAAGAAATGCCACACATGATAATGAAATATTGGACATGAAATTGGAATATTGCTCATGAAAAACTGAATGCCTAGAACCGGAGCGCCGTAAACCTTTTTGCTTCATCGCGTCTTAAAAAACGGAGAAACGTTCATCCTGGCCGTGTATTCTTCTTCCCATCTAGAAACACACACAAAGCACAAGTTTTACATGGAGACGGACACAAAAACAAAACAAAAACAAGCAAAAGAAGCAATCGAGGTGATCACAGAACATCAAACAGGCCCTCTGAACCTCTAAACCTCACTGAGTATGTTCTATCAAGAAAACATAAACCACCGACATGACACCATTCATCAGACAGAAACAGAGATAATGTAGGATTTTCCGTCTGCAAAATGAACCAAATCTCAATCTAAAAACGTGATAATTCATCAAAATGACTGTATTCTGCTTCTAAACATTTATCAAAAACAAAAAAAGATTCTGTAAGTGGTGGATTTGTAGTAGGATCGCGATCGTGTTATCGTCACTAACCTCAAAAACATCAGTAAAACTTTAGAATGCAGTGAAAAATGAGCCCACGGTGAAGAAAAAAGCTTTTACGGTGAACAGACAAGCCAGGAACTCCCCTCCACAGGTAGGTCGGGTATACTTAGCTCTAGATTTTAACCTATAATGGTTTTCTGTGTCATGTAGGGAATGCTTAGTCCTGCTTTACAGAGACATAAAGCTGACTAGAGATGAACAGATCTCCTTAGATGGACCTTGAGCTTTTCCTCTGACCCCTATTCTTGGATTGTTACATAACATCCTGAGCAGCTTCAAACACACTCCACTGTTACCTCCAAAATAAAAAGCTTCAGCAAACTGATAGCATTCATAAGGTGAGTTTGTTTTCACTCAGCCTCACGCTCAGAGACCTTAAATCCAGACAGGAACCTTTTTAAAGAGGTTTTAGTGTCTTAACCTTAACTAGACCTTAAAGTGTATGAGATCGTAGAAAGAGCAGAAAGAAGCTGGACTCTGAAAGCAAGAAAAACCCTTCAGGTGTTTCTCCAAAGTCACTCTTCTGAAACACATGAATGAATGAGTTGTATACCGGATAAGTATAGGACGTGACATTTTGAAAACACCATAGTGTATGCAAACGTACGATTGGTTTTCAAGGATTTTCGTGGTTAAGCGCCCTCGCCTCAAGTTTTTGATTCACTGCACCTCTGGAAATACAGCCAGGACAACAAGGCCGCATCCCTCTACGTAAAACTGCCTTTGGACAATCATCTTTTTCCTGCAAAGCAAAAACGGAATGGAATGAGCTCCCAACTGAACTAAAGCCAGTAACTGATTTTAAAGACTTTTCTATAGAGACAAAAAAAAATGCCAAACCTGTCAGCTTTGACAGTCTTGAAATGATTTTTTTGAACCATGTAAACGTGAGAATGTGAGATCCTTTCTTAAAGAAAATGTAATATTTTGCTTTTCTGCCTTTACTTGTGTCTCTCTTGCCTGTTCCAGGGACTGCAGATGGAAACTAGCGAGCGTGCTATAATCTGGTCTGCAGCATCTTTTCATTGTGTTTGATGTTCTTCTGTACATGGTCCCTGTCAAATAAACTCATTTTAAAAAAAGTGTGTTTCTGCCCGAAGTCTAAAAACACACAAACAGGCTCCATCGCCACGTCTGCAACAGCTCCTGTTCAAAGCCAATAACACAAGACAAGTGCGACAAACGAGTCCATTTTATGTTATGTTTTTGGAACGGTGACTTAAAGCGTGAGCTAAAACCAACAGTATGCAACACATTAACACCAATCCCACACCACAGCATCTTCAGTGCTACAGATAACCATGTAGCACCTCTACCAAACAATCTGGGTGTCCTCTTGGTGTCTTTCTATACAAGGTGACGTCACCTCTCACTGTATCCAACCCTAACACACAAACACTCTGTATGAGTCACTGCAGCCTCCCACAAGTGACACTACTGGAAAAATAAGAGCCCACATTTACTGCTCTCTATTAATAGTGGAGGGAACATTTAACGCCTGTGGAGACAACACAACAGTACGTGTTGATGTATTCTGTGGCCAAAAGCAGGCAGACTAACCTTTGGTGTGAGGCCGTCTGTCATGTTTTACCCTTTAGTTTCACTGAAAGCACTGACATTTTGTAAACCTGTGCACTTTATGGCACTTCTTCCTGTCCCAACATGATAACACTGAGGACTGTCAGAGCTCTCACATCATTATTTGCTATTATTTGAGCAGGTTTGATTATTTTGCCGACTTACTGTATTCGTTACTGCTCACCGAAGTAAAAACAGCTACAGAAATGTCATGTTTCGGTCAATATTTTCAAGTTGTTTTGCAACCCTTCTTGTGCTAAAGTTTAATGATACTAGCTGTTTATCTTGAGGCTTTTAACTTCTATTATCCACCTGTTTTAATGTACCATTATTTACATATTGTTACGGCCACAGGTATCTGTGTGCCGTCTGGTTTCTGGGGTGCTTTTCTGTTAGGCCTTTGTGTGGGGAGATTGCTTGTGTAGCTTCAGCTGTGGCTGGTTTCAGAGTCTCTCCGGAACCCCAGCTGCCAGTCGTTCCAACTAATGAGTCAGGAGTAGAAGACCTGCACCGCAGCCCTGTTCTCCCCGCCTCCGGACCTTCCTGATTGGGCCACCCTCCGGCTCCCCTCCACCTCTAACCAATCGAACACAGCCATAGCCACACCTGCAGACTATATACCTGCAACCATGCTCTTAGTCTGGGCGGCTGACATCTGTGACCAGTCCACCCTGGTGCCGCTGTGAGTAATTTCTTGTTTCTATTTCTGTGATGTCTTTTGGTCTGTAGGTACTTGTGGTGGGTTCTACAGACATTTCAAGCTCCTGTTGGCGGCTGCGGCTTTGGTGTGGAATCTCCAGGTAGCAGTCCGACAACTTAGTCAAGGAGCTGTTTTGTATTTAGAGTCTTCGCCAGATGAAACTAATCAGCTAGCCAGACTGCAAGATTGTCTTAAGGACATAAAGACCTGGATGACCTAGAATTTCTTACCACTAAATTCAGACAAGACTGAAGTCATTGTATTTGGCCCCAAACATCTTAGAAAATTGCTTTCAAAGCATATAGTTACTCTGGATGGCATTACATTGGCCTCCAGTACTACTGTGAGGAACCTCAGTGTTATCTTTGACCAGGACATGTCCTTTAACTTAAATCTGTAGGACTTCCTTTTTCCACCTGAGAAATATTGTGAAAATCAGGAACATCCTGTCTCAGAGTGATGCAGAAAAACTAGTCCATGCATTTGTTACTTCTAGGCTTGACTACTGTAATTCCTTATTATCAGGTTGTCCCAGAAGCTCTCTGAAACATCTACAGCTGATCCAAAACGCTGCAGCCAGAGTACTGACGGGAGTTGGCAAGAGAGATCATAGTTCTCCTATATTGGTTTCTCTTCATTGGCTTCCTGTTAAATCTAGAATAGAATTCAAAATCCTTCTTCTGACATATAAAGCTCTTAACAACCAATCTCCATCATATCTTAAAGACCTGATAGCACCATATTATCCTAGCAGAACTCTTCGCTCTCAGACTGCAGGCTTACTTGTTGTTCCTAGAATCTCTAAAAGTAGAATGGGAGGCAGAGCCTTCAGTTATCAGCTCCTCTCCTGTGGAACCAGCTCCCAGTTTGGGTTCTGGAGGTGGACACCCTCTCTATTTTTAAGACCAGGCTTAAAACCTTCCTTTTTGACAAATCTTATAGTTAGGACTGACTGGGGGACCCTGAGGGGGTCAGCTGGAATCTTCCTCTTAGACGTCCCTTTAGTTTGCCCCTAGTTCTGCTGCTATAGGCCTAGGCTGCTGGAGGACCTCTCTGGATGCACTGAGCCCTTCTCTAACTACCTTTGTATTTAATATATACACCATTATTGCATTACATTCACTCTGTTTCTCCCTGTATCCTTTCTCTGAGTGTTCCTGATCCCAGAGCTGGATGCTTCAGATCTGTGGTGGTTCTCCCACCAACTGGCCTAATCTCCATCTGTGGGATGCTGCTGCTGCTGACCTTCCTCCAGCCCACTGCTTCCAGCTGCCCATTTCCATCAATCTACTCTGCATCGCCCTCACTATACTTGATTTGCTCATCTACATATTTTTGAATTTACCACCAGCTATATATGTAGTATATTTAATGCCAGAGCCGTACACCATAGCAGTAAACTATAATCAGTTTCCATGTTAATTGTACTTTCCATGTATCATCTGTCTTATCATGCATGTATTAAACTGTGTGTTTTATGGTCCTTGTGTCCCCCCCCACCCCTCTACCTCCATCCCTCTATCTCTACCTCTCTACCTCTTCTGTCCCTCTCAACCCGCCCGGCCAGCAGCAGATGGTTCCCCCCACATTAGAGCCGGGTTCTGCTCGAGGTTTTTTTCCCTGTTAAAAGGGTGTTTTCCTGCCACTGTCTCCTTAGGGCTGCTCTGGGGTTCAGGCATATGGGTTCTGTAAAGCGTCTCGAGACAATTTGACTTTAATTGGCGCTAATTGAATTGAATTTGGGAACTGTGTAATCGGTATGTGAGTGTGAGGCACCACATTTTAGTTCGTTTTTGCACTCTGTGTATTAGTTTTTGTTACTTGTGGTGGCTGTTGTTCCTGTATTTAAGTTTGGCTAAGGAGTTCAGTTGTTTTGTTTGTGTTTAGCTTAGTTACAAACTCTGTTAGGCTTCGTTCTGTTATATTTTGTTTTTGGATTTGACAACATCCACCAATAGTGTGTTTGTTGTTATCACTTTTATGTTCCATTTGCCACTAAGCAATAAATCCTTTCACCTGAACCAATAACATTCTGGTTATTTTGTTGCATCCAGCCAACTCCTAGAGGTTGGATCATAACACAGATTTATATACATTTATAATTTTATCATCAATTCAAGCTGCACAATTATGACCAAAATAGTCACCGGTGTTTTGATCTATGTGGACATTCTGATTATTTATCACCACTGATGATTTATTTTAGGAACAAAACAATTTTCCTACACTTTCACATTTTAAAAAAATCAAGTTTTCAGTCCCCTGTCCTGCTACGCTCCTATCTATGCACAAACATTTAAAGCAAAAATAGACTTAGAGCACTTCCTATTGGCTAAATATGAGTAAAACTTTACCCAAAACTACTCACTTGCTGAACATCTGCTTATTAACTTTTGACCAGATTGATCTGAAACCAAGTGATTTTATTCTCCTGGGTTGTTTGCTAGTAAGTTGAGATTTCTAAGTGTGCAGCATTTTAAAATCAACATCACAGTCGCTCATGTCATTTCATTGTCGGAAGCCAAAATTGTATTTAATATTCAGTGAATAGTACAGTCGTGGCATCTAGTGACATGAACGTCAGGGATTTGGCAGCAGAAAACCACATGGAAAAGTTAAACTGGGATTCGCAGCAAAAAAAAGGCCATCAAAGCTGCCAGTACCACAAATTTAAAACTAATACAGGTAAAAAATGAAATGAAAAAGACAATTAATCACCAAATTCATGATTAGAACAGTCCTAGCAAACCCCACATGTTCACAACACCTGATCCACTGAGAAACTGTGTCAGTTTACTGCTGAACTTAACTGGCTGCACACAGCTGCATCCTCATTAACCTTCATCATTACTGGACCTCACTAATCCAGCTGACTGCACACACAGAGACAGGACACAGAGAGGGAGACAGAGAGGGAGACATGGGGGGAGACAGGGTGAGACAGAGAGAAAGACAGAGGATAGACAGAGGGGGAGAGAGAGAGGGAGACAAAAAGGGAGGCAGAGGGTGAGACAGAGAGGGAGAGATGGAGGGAGACAGAGGGAGGCACAGAGTGAGACAGAGAGGGAGACAGAGAGGGAGACATGGGGGGAGACAGGGTGAGACAGAGAGAAAGACAGAGGATAGACAGAGGGGGAGAGCGAGGGGGAGACAAAAAGGGAGGCAGAGGGTGAGACAGAGAGGGAGAGATGGAGGGAGACAGAGGGAGGCACAGAGTGAGACAGAGAGGGAGACAGAGAGGGAGACATGGGGGGAGACAGGGTGAGACAGAGAGAAAGACAGAGGATAGACAGAGGGGGAGAGCGAGGGGGAGACAAAAAGGGAGGCAGAGGGTGAGACAGAGAGGGAGAGATGGAGGGAGACAGAGGGAGGCACAGAGTGAGACAGAGAGGGAGACAGAGAGGGAGACATGGGGGGAGACAGGGTGAGACAGAGAGAAAGACAGAGGATAGACAGAGGGGGAGAGCGAGGGGGAGACAAAAAGGGAGGCAGAGGGTGAGACAGAGAGGGAGAGATGGAGGGAGACAGAGGGAGGCACAGAGTGAGACAGAGAGGGAGACAGAGAGGAGAGACAAAGAGAATAGCCAGAGGGGAAGACATAGAGGGAGGCAGGCGGAGGGCAGAGGGGGAGACAGAGGAGGCGAGAGAAGGGGAGACAGAGAGGAGGAGAGAAAGTAAGACAGAGGGGGAAATGGGTGGGAGACATGGAGGAGACAGAGAGGGAGACATGGAGACAGAGGGGGAGGCAGAAAGGGAGGCAGAGAGGGGAGACAGAGTGACATCACTGCTGGCGGTCACAGGCCTTTGCTGCATTGCAGGTGCTGAGAGAAAACCATCAGGGAGGAGGAGGAGGAAGAGGAAGAGGAGGAAGAGGAACAGGAGGAGGAAGAGGAGGAGGAGGAGGAAGAGGAGGAACAGGAGGAGGAGGAAGAGGAGGAACAGGAGGAAGAGGAGGAGGACTAATGAGAGAGAGAAAAACAGCAGCTCATGTCCAGCTCTCCTCTCTGCAGACAAACATTTAATCCACGTTTCCAGAAAACTGTCACGCAAACTGGAAGCAAATTTTTTGACATGTCACAAAAAGAACCTCAGAATCAGCCTTGTTTCCTTTAACTGATGGTGGTTATCAGCTTTGTTAACTCAGGGCTTCATTCTCTGATAATCATGTGGGTTAAAATATGTATTATACTGCTCAGAGCACTCGCAATGCTTCCACTGATTTCTAACCTGACAGAGCTCTGAAACTTCCTTCATTTAAACACCAAGAAGTGCAGGTTTAATTCTCACATAATGAAGGATACATAGAGATAACTTCACTTCTTCAAGTTGTTGAGAAACATGGAGGTATGAGATCCCAGAATCAGCCCCAAGGGTGAGACTCTGGCAGAATAACAGCTAAATAAAGGGACACTGTGATATCATAACCTGTGATTTATAAATAAATTATGCCATAACCCAATGAATGTGTTGAAGCTAACTCAAATACCTATTCTTATCATCTTTGTTTAAGAAGTAACTAAGTCAGAACAGCAACTCACTGTGAAAAGTGATGTTTTTGGTTACCAGGGAAACTGATGTTTTTGATAGATTTTACAGATATGAGGAACTGATGCTTTATGAAATGGAAATGCTTTTAAGAGTTTTGATTACTATGAAACTGAGATGTTTTAAAAAGAGGTTGGATTACGATTAAACTAAGATATTTTTAACCTGGTAATGAGGGGAGATACGTGAAAGTCGTGAGGGCAATCAGGTAGCCCAGGACGACTTCGCGGAGTAGTCGAAACTAGTCTGCCCTCATCCTGACTCTATGCGCTACGAGCGGCTTTGAGGGTGCAGGCGACTCGAGACGACAAAGACGGACAAATTGGATAAAATGAACAACGATCAGGAGTCGGATTCCCTACAGTTGGAGAAAGAAGTCTCCCCTCCGCCGGCTCACGAGGCAGCGGTGGAGACAGCGGCGGAGAATGGAGGAGGAAGTGAAAGCGCAGCTGCATCCCAGTCACTGAGGATTCCGCCCGGGGTATTACCTGAGCAGAAATTTCAGGTGATTATCCGTGGGGATGGGTGGAATTCTTGGCACCCGGTTGTGCGGAAGTTGGTGGAGGCAGCATTCCCCAAAGAGGAGAGAGGTGGAGTGAAGCAGGACGGACGGTATGCTGTGTATGACCACCTGAACAAAGTTTGGATTATAATATTAGACAGTCCTACTGAAGTAAAAACAGAGCAAGATGCCAGAGTATGGCTGATGTGGTGGGGTGACTTCTTAGAGAAGACCAAAGAGGGCACCTTAAAGGGGCGGATAGTGTCAATAATTAGCCCCTCTGTGAAATATGATCCTGTGGTGAAGACATTGGCAAGAGAAACCGGGGTGCAACAGGTTTTAGTGGCTCCCTCAAAGGCGGAAGCCATGTCGGTGTATAAGGACCATGGACAGTTCCTGGCCCCATTAAATGTGTACCGCGACAGGATTATTGAGGAGAGTGAAGAAACCGCGAGTGTACGCACTGACCCTGAGGCGATATCAGATGAAGAAAATGACAGTAATGACCAGGCTGCATCGCAGGAGGAGATCTCGGATGCAGATAGGGAACTAGAGCCAAAAATAGACCGACACAGTCCTGCCACGGGCGTGTGGCTGGAGAGGATTGTGGCTGCTAATAAGTCTGTGATTGAAGCACTGAAAGAGTTCACCCGTTCCTGTGGGAATGTGACCACAGAAGAGGAGCAGGCACGTGGGAAAAAAGCGGAACAGAAAGATGGGGTCAGGACACTTAGGCGTGATTGGCCAGCTAGGCCCAGCCTGAGGCTGAGGCATGCATCTACACGAAGGAACGAACCAGCGGGGGGCAACGTGACCTGGGGGGTGGGAGGGACAAGAGGTTGGGATCGCTGGGCGTCAGCACTCTCTGGCATCATAAGGACCCCTCCTTCTTCCAGCCCGGGGTTTTCTGAGTGGGGAGCTCAAGCTCAACCGGCTCCAGTTGTGCAGAGACTGCAGTGGCAGCAGGCTGGCGCTTTGGGAGACTGAGCCAGAAAGTGAGAGTATAAAGAAGCAGAGCACCCGGCCGGAGCCTCCAGAACGGCAGCAGAGGATCCAGCAGAGCCTGAGGAGGACAACATGGCCGAGCACAGTGAGATCAGCGAGGAGGACACCGCTGACTCCATGGATTATACTACGCCAAGTAGGGTGAAAGTACTGACACTGGGCTCCAGAAAAGGGGCGAAGAAGGATGTACAGGTTGTTTCACTGCTGGATGTATCCAAGAGAAAAGCAGTGAAGCAGAAACCTGCATTCAAAGAGTGAATTAAAAAGTCACTACAGAAGGTAGGAGGGGTTCTAAGGACGCCGGGACAGACTTTTTAGATGATCGTGGATTATGATCCAGCAGGGAGGATGACCACACTCCCGTGTTGCTGCATTATGTGCTGTGGTTGAAACCAGGTAGAGTGAGGAGCTGTCTGAGTATCAGAGAGCTGTACCTGGGCAACCATGATGGACTGGGAGACCTTTTTTGAAGGTTCCTAACTGAAGGATTTATCTGGACTGCCCAAGAAGGGATTATGGAATATCAATACAACAGCTGTGGGTTCAATTCAATTCAATTTTATTTATATAGCGCCAATTACAGTCAAATTGTCTCGAGACGCTTTACGGAACCCATATGCCTGAACATCCAGAGCAGCCCTAAGGAGACAGTGGCAGGAAAACACCCTTTTAACAGGGAAATGCTCAAAGCGTTTCGTTTTGATTCATTTTTCCCAATTATAAATAAATAAATGAAAGATTTTTGGCATTATAGCATCACAGTTATATGCCTGGTAGCTCAGAGAAGGCTTTGAAAAAACACTTTGACCTTCATGTTTGGAGGCAGGCAGCTGACGTAGCGTTCACTTGTTGTCATGGTTACAGTGACGCTGTGCCGCTATCTGGCAATAATACAGAAATCTTTAACAAATCCGTGGATCCAGACTATAAGCCGCATCACTGCTAAAATCTAGTCACTTGGTCCTTGTGTCATTTCTGACCTTCCCTGAAAATTTCATCCAAATCCATTTTGAAGTAATGTTGCCAACAGACAGACGGACAAACAGACAACTGGAGCGTTCCTTGGCGGAGCTATGATTCAAACTGGTGCCGACAAAAAACGACAAAGGAGACGACGGGACAAAAACACCTCCACAACCAGCACAATGCCACTGAAGAAACTACTGAATCGTTTTCCATCTCCACGTCACTCTAATAGCTTTCAAACATGTAAAAACTTAATGGAACTTTTAGTGCAGCTATAAAACCGGAACGATAAGCAGTTTGTGAACGTGCAGCTCAGACAACGAGTCTCTGCTGCTCAGTTTAACATCCTCCTGAAATCAATGTGACTGAAGGTTTGTCTTGCAGAAGCATCTTGTGTCAGCAGGACGAAGCACAAAGTGTTGAGGTCGGTGCTTTTAAACATCACACAGCAGTAGAAAAAAAAAACCACGGAGGAACACATTAATGAAAACACACACAGGCTGCAGGCTGGGCCAACTAGTCACTGGGCTAAAAAATACGCTTAAATCTGATCTCTTCTGTATGTGTCATGCACCAAAATCCACCAAACAGCAACATGAACGCTGCAAATCAGCAGACGCTAAGGCATCGCACAAGATCCTGCAGGAAAACGACAACAAAATGCAACAAAGAATTCAAATCCTGCATGATTCTGGTGTCACGTTTGTTTAAGGAAGCTGTAACTCTGCAACGCTTTAAATGAAAGATTTGTCACATATGTCACATTTGAAGTGAGTTTTGCTTTGTTTTAGAAAACACTGTAAGAAATTATGGCTCATAAGTGATGCGAATATCTAAGATGTGCAGGAATGTGTAAATTATTCACAGAAGACAAGGTTTTCTTATTTTACATTTTAGATGAGGCCTCCGATCCTCAATGTACTCGAAGTTTAAATAAAGGTGAATAAATGAATAAACATAGGAGACATGAATAGGATTTTACATCCTGAATGGATTAAATATCAGCTCCTAACTGCAGCAACAGCCTGGAAAACCCATTCTAACCTTTTATATCCATTCCCTGCTGTATTTTTTGATGTGTTTTTGAATGGAGTTTTTAATATGCAGGATCACTGTCTTACTGGCTTTCAATCAGTGTGTTGACACGGTTTTCATTTAAGATTTTTATTTATTATGGTTTTAGAAAAAGATTTTCATCCATGTATTTATACATTTTTGACTAATTTGTTTATGTTTTGTCACTTTTTTAAAATTAGATTGTTCGATTTTCTTTATTTTTATTACTACAATTTTTAAAATGGATTTTGATCCCATTTATATATATATACATTTTGACTCGTTTATCTTTCATCACTTTTTGAATTAGATTATCAGATTTTACTAGATTTTATAAAAATTTAAGATCACTACAACTTTGAAAACAGATTTTCACCCATTTAATTGTACATTTTCACTATTTAGATTATATCACTTTAAAACAATTGGGGCATTGTTTTTTTTAACTGCCGTTTTGTTCCTTGTCTTCTTCATGTACTTCCTTTGATTTGAAAAATGCTACACAAATAAAGCTGGATTGATTGATTGAATGATTTAAGAAATTAACAAAGTTTGCTGCATTAAATTTAACTGTTTTTAATCTTAATTTTGTCCACAACCACCCAGCACCAAGCTACAACCTGTCCAAACACCCTGATAAACACAAGTTCATCCAAAAACCTGCTTTCTAGTGACAGAAAACTCCCTCCACCTGAAACCTTTCAATGAGCATCAGGATCATATTCTAACCCACTGACAGACTGTGAAGTCCTCACCTCCTCTTGTACTCGTCCCTCTCTCTCTTCACCTTGGCCAGCACGTTGTTCAGCGCCCTGATCTCCGGTGTGATGGTGTCGATCTGGACTCCGACGCCGTCCGGGTGCGTCCAGGACACTCCGGGTCCCGTGACGCACGACTCCCTGCCGGTGCCGAACCTCCGGGTGTGGTTGAAGGACCAGATGGTTCCGGGGGGGAAGCCCGTTGCTGGTGCCGGTTCCGGTGTGAGCGGAGAGCTTCTCGTTGATGTTGCTGATGGTTCTGGTCGGGTCGCTGGGACTCAGAGCCGGGCTGGTGGTGAGGTTGGAGTTGGAGTCCGTGTTCAGGTTGTTCCCCAGCAGGTATTTGTTGTGGAACAGAGGAGGAGGGTTGAGGGTTGGAGAGAGGAGGCCGCCGGGCAGGTAGGCCGGGTTGTTGGCGTTGTGGAGCGGCATGTCTGGGCGAGATCGGACCGATGAATCCGGTCTGGACCCCCATGTCTTTGGTCAGCGGCTTCTGGTGTGGATCTCCTCCGCTGTTGTCCTCCAGGGCCTGCTGCAGCTGCTTCTCCAGTACCTCGTTCCTGCGCTCCAGTTGGTTCACTTTGATCAGGAAGCAGCGGAAGCGCAGGATCAGGGTCTTGAGCCAGCTGACGTTGGATCCCAGGTCGTTGCGCAGCGCAGCGCCGTGGCGGCCGGTGGGACCCGGTGCAGGGAGCTGCTCAGGTGCAGGTAGGCGAGGCCGGACGACGGCAGCGCGCCCAGATCCAACCCGAACAAACCATCCGGCCCGAAGCCGCCGTGCTCCCCCAGGAAGTATCCCGGCTCCGGGATGGCGGAGTCGGCTTGGCCCGTCATCTGGTGGTGATGCTGCTGCGGAGCCAGGAGGCCGCTCTCCCCCAGGACCGGATTCATGCTCGAATAGGAAAATCTGAAGTGCTCGAAATCCGGCATGAACCCAGACTTCCGTAGATTCAGCTCTGCAGGTAATTCCGAGTAAAATCTGCTAGTTATCCGCAGCAGGAATGAGGCCCAGCAGCCCGGTTTGGATGTTTATTCCTGATGATCCCCTTTACAGAGAGGAGCTGAGGGCAAAGAAGAGCAGACGATGCGTTTTAGAAAGGAGGCTTTTAGGGCCTAAAAACAGACCAGAATGACAGGATTCAAACACAGCGCTGCAGTAAACCTTTGTGGACATATGATACAAACAAACAAATAAGGTGCCTCTAAATCTGCCACTGGAGCCTGTATCAAAATGACATTGCTGAGTTCACTTTTACGCAGGACTCGTTTAGAGGAGAGACACGGACAAACACAAAAGACAAAATAATAAAACAAATCTAAAAATAATTCAGATCTACCGTCGGTCGGTCACGTGATCTACGTAGACGTCCCCCACTGCTCTGAGGGGTCCAGATGTTCCCTGTAGCTCTGCGCTAGCGCCGCTAGTCTAGAAACCGGAGACCCGATGGAGGACATGAACAACTGATGGTCCTGATGGAGAGGAGGTTCTGCAGCGGGATTCGTTTATGTACGGTGTATTTTTGCAAGATGACTGATGAAGTGAGCATCCTGTGTGTGTGTGTCTGACTCTAACACACACCTGTCATCAGTTCTAGCCGCTAGTTAACCACACAGCTGCTGAGAGGATAAAGTCTGCCAGGCTTCTTTTTGTTTCTGTATGTTTCTGTTGTCCTGGGCAAAGTGCATCAGAGAGATGTATAATTTTACTGTCAGTGAGTTGCAGTGTGTTTCCTGTTTCTAGAGGCAATGAGACAGAGGTTATGTTATTTCACTGAAACTACGTACATGCATTTTCACATAATTTTGGACTATTGCAGTATAAATACAATAATAATTAGAAGAATTTGAATTGTGATTTTCTCAACTTCTCATTTAAAGATATCAGCACTATATAGTACTACTATAATATGCATAAATATATAACATTTAGAACCTTGCTGTCTTGCGCAAAGTGGATAGTCAAACTGAATAAAAGCACAAATACATTTAAATACATGATTCCTGTATCATTTAATTGTTTTTTAAACTTATTATTAGCACTACGAATAATAAAGGGCAGATTATGAATCAGCACCATGGAGCAAATCCGTGGCTCTACAGTACATATCTGGAAAAGGTATGAAATTTAAAAGCAAGGACTCCAGGAAGAGTAGCCACAGTTAAACAGTCCAGTGTCTAATGGTGATGTAAATTCAGCTTCAAAATAATAAATTGTAGGGCCCAATGGTGACCACATCAGGGTTTGAACCACTGACCTTCTGATCAGTAGTCCAGAAATTTAACCATTGCATCACCACTTCCATGTTCGTGGATATGGGTTGCTACAGTTCAGCCAGTTATATTGTCAGGTATGTTTCTGGATGGTGTTTCAAATTGGTGCTCCATGTGCCCCCTTTAACTTTGAGCACCTGCCCCTCCAAAGGTCTCTGCACAGCCCTGATGAATTTACAAACTTATGTAAATGAAAAGTGACACACAAATTACCAAATGGTTGTTTAAAGAATGGTGAAAGCGACAGTTCATTTAAGAATTAAATGAGACATGATTTATATAAAATTGTCCAGGGTGACATGTCTTCTCAGGAAACATCTACTGACTGGCCTCCTGCTAAATGTCTTCAATGTTCTGCACCAAACAGGACTAACTGCTTTGATGTTCTGCCTAAAAAAAACGTCCCAGTATTTAAAATACAGACAGTTGACAGAGAAAAACCCTAAATTAAGAATGGAGTGACGTTTTAAGATGGATATTCCCACCAAATGACGGAATATTTTTGGAGAGAATTATTTTCCGTAGGAGAAGTAAACAAGGAGAAGTAATGCATGCTTTGTTGGTTTTTCCTTCCTTCGTTGCATATTTGTAAGGATGGAGCAACATCCAACAAGTAAACAAGGAGAAGTAATGCGTGCTTTGTTGGTTAATAACAGACATCTGGATGTTTTGTTGCATTCAGGCATATGGGTTCTGTAAAGCATCTTGAGACAATTTGACTGTAATTGGCACTATATAAATAAAACTGAATTAAGGTTTATTCATGAAGTGGAAGTTTTGGATCTTTTTTACATCTTCGAGAACAGAAAGACCCAAAGATCAAAGAAGTGTTGTTTAAAGCGCCTTTTATGTAGAATTTGACTGAACAAATGTACAAATCGGCAGTTAATACAACAAGTGTGAACAGATCAAAGTCATTCAACAAACTCCACATCATCTGTAGCAGCTGTTAAGATTCCCTCCTCCCTGTAAGCTCTTAAATCAGTGGAGTGGGAGTACAAGGACCACAGCATCTGTACAAGAAACTCCTTTTCAGACTGTTTCTAAAGTCTGGTACATGTGTGTCTGGATTTGTTTAAGGCAAAGACATCAGTGTTGAGAACAGACTGTTGCTGAAATCTAACACAGAAAGTGCTGCTGCAGTGAAATGTGTCTTCAGGTTCGTCAGTCTCGTGTCTGAATGAACTCACTTTCCTTTAGTCAGAGCAGTGATCTTCCTATAAGCTGGAGGTAAGACTTTAGCTACATCGCAGCCGTCCTCAGGTGATCAGCTGCTTTTCTGTCCTATGTAGAATACATACCTGACTAACATCACAGTGGTCTGAACGACGAACATTCGTGGAAAAGGAACCCAAATGCTGCGACTGATTAAGCAGCAACCTCAGGTAGATTTAGTCGCTGATTCCGTGCTTCTCTGCTACCTGGACTCACAGATACAGATATTCTTTGAACGGTTAAATTTACACAAACTTGAAATAAGGCACTTGGTTTTTAAGGATTACGCGGCCATTTGAAAGCTATTCAACATGATAAATATGAAGCAGCAGATAATAAATATTGGTCTGCTTCAACAGTTTGTACAGCAGTGATTTCTCAGGTCTGTGAGCTCCAACAAACAGCGTTAGACTGTTTGGCTCAGATGTTCACTGAGGCTGCAGCCTCCCTGTAGGTCCTGAGATGCGTCTCCTCACCGTCTGTCTGGTGGACCGGTGGACAAGCCCAGCAGCTCTCTGAGGCTTCTGGCAGAGCAGAGACTCTTCTTCGGCTTACAGAGCCGTCTCAAAGATTACGATGTTACCGTCTGCCGTTTCTGCGTGTCCGTTTGGAACGTTAGCACGGCTTCGGTTGGAGTAAACCTGAAAAGATCATTTAAAAATTTAGTTTGACCGGAGATGGTGACAAAAGCTTATCACTTTTCAACATGTTTAGGAATCTCTGAGTCTGAAACTCACCTGCTCAGCTGCCGACTGCAGAGCTGCAGCCTCCTGTTTGCCCGTCTGCTGGACCATCTTATAAAAGGTCCCGTTTGGATCTTGAAGCAAGCTGTAAGGCTCGTCGTAGGCGTGGATCTCCCCGGCATCCAGAACCTGGAAACAAAGTCAGTTTTGATTGTATGCATGTTTTAAGTTGTAGTATTTAGCATTGACTTTTAGCAGAACAAGACGAGACCTCAGATAGTCAGGTCCATAAATGTTTGACTCTGTTCACCAGAGTGGATTAAAAATGAAACAATCCATATGTGCTTTAATTGCAGACTTTAGTTTGAGGGTATCAGGTGAACGGTGGAGGAACTACGACACATTTTATATGTAGCCTCCACCTTTTTAAAGGACCAACAGTAACTGGACAAACTGCTTCACAGTCTACAACAGCCTGAAGTGTCTGGGTTTGTCCTGGTGATGCTCTACTGCTGCTGTCTTCACTTCCTGCTGGTTCTTGAGCAGTTTTCTCTTCAGTTTAGTCTTCAGCTGGTGAACTGCAGCTCAACTGGATTCAGGTCAGGTGACTGACTTTGTTATCTTTGGTCACTCTGGCAGTAAGGATACACTTGACAAACAACTCATTAGGCTAAAACCCCGTTAGTTATTTATGATGAGTTGCACAATTAATGACTCGGCATCACTTCATCCTCTTTCAACACAAGAGCAGAGGCACTATGTTAACTTTATTTGGACAAATGTAGATATAATGTGCTGTGAAAAACTATTTGCCCCCAAGATTCCTCCATGGCACATGGTACCTTCCTCCAAAGACTGATCACAAACAGTTTACTGCAGTTGTTTCTGCCAAGAGACCAACCACTTATCAGGTTTAGAGGATCAATTACTTTTTCACAGGAGTGATGAATGAGAATCGCTTCCCTAAACTTCCTCAACTCTGGTATTTCATACAAGGACATAAGATTAATGCTTTTGGCAATAATCACTGAATTACCTACTAATATCTCTGTGGCCACAAGGGGGCGCTATTCCAACAGGATTGGTCATGCTGTGAATGTGGACAAAACAAGCATTTCTGGTCTTCTGTATTTCATTTCAGGTTCTGTTCAAGGTTTCTTCCTGTTAAAAGTGAGCTTTTTCTTGCCTCTGTCACCTTAGAGCTGCTCTGCAGGTTCATATGGGGTCTTGAAAGTGTCTTGAGAGAATCTGACCTGTAATTGACGCTATATAAATAAAACTGAATTGAAGTGATAAAGGTTTTCAATAAATCGCCACTTAAAAAATTTTATTTTGCGTTCTATGGGTTACCTCTGTTTAAAATTAAATACATCTAAATATTAGTTTGATGTGGAACATTTAAGCGTGAGAAATAAAATAAAAGCGCTGTATGTTTATTCACCCTGCTGGAGAGGAACCTTCACACCTGTTGATCTTCAATAAATGTTCTTGTGTAACATCTGGGTGTGGTCTCCTAAAAGTCCTTCAGTAAACTAACATCAGATTACTATCAGAGTAACTCACCAGAATGCGGTCGCTGTCTATGATGGTGTTGAGGCGGTGAGCGATGGTGAGCACGGTGCATTCTCTGAACTTGTCCCGTATCGTTTTCTGGATCAGCTCGTCGGTCCTGCAGCCACAGAGGTTTAACAATGAAGAAATGGATTTTCTTTGCATGTTAAGAAGCTAAGTATTCGATAAGAAGCTGACATGTTTGTTGCAGTAATGCTTTAAGAGGGTTGTTGGGATGTTTTGGTACAAAGTAGATCAAATATGTGGAGTATTCTGAGATGACGTGTTGTGAAGTGGTGCTCGAGAAATTAAATTGAAATGAATTATGTAAAACCACATTTATAATTCATTATCTAGCCAACAAAATCACCAGCACACCACTCTAGGTGGTGAAACTAAACATTTCACCTGGGAATCCATTTTAAAGGTTTAATACCTCCAGAATATCAAACCAGCAGCACATATACTGTTGGAAACCATCGGATGGAGGTCACACAAACAGTTCTGTCATCCATCACTTCATCCAACTACAGAGTCAATCTGACATTAGGACCAACAAAGACATTGAAAAGGCAGTTTGGAATTTCCTTTCTGCAAAAGATTGAAATGGAAATCCACTAACAAATGAGGACCCTGCAGCATTGTTTTCTTTGGATGCTTTTAGGACAGCACTGATCTGACAAAATAAGCCTCGTATGTTGTTCAGTTTCAACACGAAGACAACATGGAGGCAGCTTGTAACAACGATACTAAATATGCCCAATGATGTATAGACGTACATGTTTTTTCTTCATTCATTTACAGTTACAGGAATGTTTCAGCCCAAATACCACACTCATCTGAAGATTTTACACTTCTGAGTCTACAATTCTGAGTGACCAGTGTTTACATTTGAGCCATCTGATCTTTTGAGACTGCTGGAAAAGTTTTTCTCTGTGTCTTCATTAAATGTCTGTGGGAGTTTCATTTCAGGAGATACTGAATCCCTAAAACAGCTACTCAGGTAAAACACTTCATTGAGACTGAAAATACAAAAATTCTCACATCTGAAAACATGTTAATTACCAAAAAATCTGCCAAATTATTCTACAGAACTTAGTTTGCAAACAACAAACAAGTAAATTCTCAAGAGATTTCCTGAATTCAGTGTGAATTAACATGGACTGAATCTGTAGAATTCATTTTTCTTGTCTTCCGTGCTTGTTTGTTTCACGTTTTTTCTTTAAACCCGTGTTTGATGACATTGTAAACTGGAGGTAATAATAAGAATGTTGCACTTAGCAAAAACACACTTCAACATCTGTCAGGCCAGAATCTACAAACACTTTCATTTTCCGAACAGTTTGTGTGAGCCATCGTGGTTCGGTATGTATTGTGCTGTAACTGGTAAAATCATGTCCCTTTGACGCCCTCGTTAACTTGCAGTACCTGGGGTCCACGTTGGCCGTGGCCTCGTCGATGATGAGGATGCGGTTCTTCCTCAGGATGGCTCTGGCCAAACACACCAGCTGCCTCTGACCCACGCTGAAGTTGGAGCCCGACTCAGCCAGAACTGTCTCCAACTTACCGGGCATCTCCTCCACCGCCGACTTCAGCTGCACCTGCAGGAAACGTCTCAGGGACTCAGTGACAAATAAACTCTGAGTGGTCTACATAGCAGAAAATAAACGTCTACACCGCTGTGTCTGGAGGAGTAAAACTCAATCCTACAACATAGAAAAACACAATGGGCCTAATCTGTTTACAATTTGGGAAATTAAATCAAGTGAATTAGCAAACAACAGTTTCATTATAATTGTTGTAGTTTAATATTTTTTAGGTACGATGTGCTAAAAGTAAAAGTTGATATAATTATGGCAAATACCGTTAGACTGAAGACCAGAGTTACTTGTAAAAATGTACTTAAGGTATTCAAACTTTTAAAAAAGCTTAGAAACATAACGATACATAATGGTGTAATATGCATGAAATCTATCACTAAATAATGAAGGTAAGATGTGGAGCAAAAAGTTTGAACATGTCTGGGCTTGTTCTCTGTAAAAGATGACTAAATGATAACCTAATGTCTTCTGTAAAGTGATCTAGGGGTGAAATATGACAATCTGAAGTCATGATCTGACCAATAGATTTAAAAAAGTAGAATGGTGTCCCTACAGGCGTGGAAAAATGACCAACTCTCTCAGCATAAAGACGGCGCTCAGCTCAGTATCTCTGGTTTTTCTTGGGGTGTTATCACTGCTAAGAACTCCTCCTGCATTTTCTGTCAACAATAAATCCTGCTGCCATGCTGATTTCTCCTGGTGATTTTTGGAAGATCTTTGAAGAAGCTTTTTAGATGTTTGAACACATTCAAGTCTTAGACTCTGGCTTTGATCTGTGACTTAGTTTATGACCACGTTTACATGAAGTTTACATTCATATTGTGAGAGCCTGATGCAGCTCCGCTTCCTGATTCTGAATATAAGATGCTTCACCAAGTTGGTCAGATTGAGGGATACGTGCCTTTAATTCATACAGTTCCTTATGTGTCATTATTACATCCAGTCCTCTGTCTTTACAGGAAAATTCCATTCCAGCTGATACTTCTGAGTCAGCATGTTCCAGGCTGAGCTGTAATTTCAAATAGACCAGGGTTGAATGGTACTGGAACACAGAATACCAGTTAGCCAGGTTAGCTGGTTCTGTATCGTGATTCTGAATGTCCATTTGAATAATTCGTACTTCCTCTTCTCTTTCCTGCTCTCTTTTCTTATCGTCATCTCTGTTAGATTTGTTCAGTAACTTCCCACCTCGGCAGGTCTTAAACACAGTCGGTGTCGTTCACTAACCTCCTGCAGAGCGTTCCACAGTTCTTCATCTGTGTGTTGGTTGAAGGGGTCCAGGTTCTTCCTCATGGAGCCTGTAAACAGCACTGGATCCTGGAATACAAGAGAGGGGAGAGGTCAGAGAGTAATCTTCCTCTGGTAACCACGGTAACCAAGGAAACACATGCAGTCATCATCGCTTTGAAGGACATTGCTGCAGGAAGATTACTGGATCGTCAAGAACTTCAAAGAGAGAGGTTCAATAGTTGTGAAGAAGATTTAAAGGTGCCCAACAAAATTCTGAAATGAGGCCGGCCCTCAGTTTTATCCGCAGTGACGGGAGGTCGGCTGTGTTTTACCTGAGGAATAATAGACATCTTCTGACGCAGGTCGTGTAGGCCGATCTCTGAGGTCACAATGCCGTCGATGTAGATCTTTCCCTGAGGTTCTGCAAGGCGGAAGAGAGCCGAGACCAGGGAGCTTTTCCCGGCACCCGTTCTGCCCACAATACCGACCTGATAGACAGCAGAGAATGACAAGCTGAGGTCTGATGTTGTGTCTGATAAACGGCGGCCGTTGCTCTGAGAAACAAACACATCTGACCTTCTCTTTGGGCCGGAACGTTGCACTCATGTTGTGCAGCACCGTCGGTCCGTCCGGACTGTAGGAGAAGCTGACCTGGTCAAACGTCACCAGGCCTTTGCTGGGCCAGTTAGGGGGAGGATGCTTCTGGGTTTCCCAGGGTGCTTCACTCTCCAGTTCAGTGTACTCGACCGCTCGCTCCACTGAGGTCATCTGTGGACAGAAATGAACCACAGTGACTACGTTTACAAGCACATTATTATTCATTATGAAACAAGGTGTTCCTGATGTTGCGCTTCCTGATGACAACATGTGAGGATATTATTTTGGTTTTAGGAGCATTCAGGTGTGCCGAGGTCCTAACTGCAGTCTGTTCACTGGCAGCTCAGTTCACATAAAACAACTAACCAACAGTGTGTGAGGCAACAGGTAGAGATGTATGTCCTAAAGAGACGAGCACATCTCTGATTTGACGGAATTAAAGTAGAAGCAGTTTCACACACTGTTGAACAAGTCGTCACTGGTGGAAAACTCTGAAAAACAACCATGTGTGGTTACAAGTTAACTGGAATATTGGTGGAATATTATTTTTTATTTGTTGTGTAAACAACTAGGTAGGAATGTTTTCTTTTCCAGAGTCTGGGCACAGAATAAATTATATTTACTGTTGATGACACGCAACAGAATTATACTGTAGAAGTTAGCAGCTATAATTTGACTAAAACATAAATACGTGGCAAAAGAAAATAACAGATACCCAACAAATGTGAACACTGTTTTTACCCCTGTCCCATAAAGCAGCTGAACCAGTGCAATAACTCTGGAACCTGTACATTTAGCATGGCCAGTGCAGTCTTGGGTGGGTTTGTGCAATATTTATTTATATATTTATTTTCAAACATATGTAATAGATAATTGGCATAGTATATATCTATATATTTTTGATCTACATATTTTATCTTTATTTGTTGCTATCATTTTATCCTACGAAGGAGATGTACTCAAAATTTCGTTGTACATCTGTCCAATGACAATAAAGGCATTTCATTTGATTGATTTGGTTTAAACAATAAAATCTTTCAAGCATTTATGGAAAAGAGTCAGATCCAGACATGTTTATAGATCCAGTAAGTATCACTTCATCCTACAGTATGTTCTAATAGGAGCAAAGACAACACCAGTACCTTACCATGTTCTCCACCTCGGCACTCTGCCTGACACCCCACTGAAACATGCCGGTCAGAGTGACGGCGTAGCTCAGAGCCAAACCAACGGAGCCGGCATCCAGCTCTAACAAGACCAGGAAAAAGAATTAAATCTTTCACTGAAAACATCAAATCACACCAGAATTCACTCTCCTCAGAAAGAATCTGCTGCCTCTTACATATTACATGTTTTAATTCAACGTGGAGCATTACAAAGTATCAGACACTGGCGACCCCTGGTGGTGGAACGCCAGTAAAGACACCGTGGAGGACAGCCATCAAAGTCTAGTGTTTGAAGTTCAAAGCTTAAAACTCTTCCTTACGGTCTCGGAGCAGCACGCAGCCGAAAGTGGTGATGGTGACGAAAACGGCGCAGATGAAATCGAGGCGGACGGCAAACCAGCGAGAAGTGGTCAGGAACAGGAACCACGCTTCTGCTCAGGAGGGAAAAAAAAGTCAGTGACGCTATAGGAACACAGAGCATTAAAGTTCAGAAAGACCTCAAAGTGCTGAGACTGAAGGGAACCTGAGTGTAGATCCTGATGGGCGTCAAACGTATTCTGGAATCTCTCCTCAGCCCCGAAGGCTCGGATCGTCCACAGGCCCTGAAGAGACGAAGACAGGTGGGAGAAGACGGGACTCCGAGCTGCAGGACAAGCAATGAAGAGACAGATGTGTCAGAAGATACGACTTTTCATACAGCCTTAAAAACATACAAAGTCTTTTATCCCTCTGAACTCCCAACAGTTTTCTGTGTTTTTTACTCCTGTCCTGTTTTTACTCACTGTGGGTTAATTTTCACTGCAATACAAAGTCCTGCATCGCTATGGAAACAGAAAAAAAACACATGACTGGATGTAGAAAGAATTAAAAAATGTCTTTGGGCAGCATCTTGACTAATCATTATACAAAAATTTTAAAAGCCCAGAATCAACATGTTCATTTTTCCTTTTGAAAGGGCTCGCAGGAGTTACCTGAAACATGCTGACTCTACACCATATAGATATATTACCACTTACATTTTTAATTTATTTTCAGATTTGTCCAGTCAAACGTTCTTGGTGTGAGATTATGGGATCGGTGAAGTCAGTCTGTCTTCTCAGATACAGTGAGTGCAAAATGCTGACGTGTAGAATGAAGATGATTATTGTTTGTTTGTAGTTTTCCAACAAAACTGAAAGTCACGTGATTTGTTGAAAATCCAATGACTCACTTCTTGCTCTGAAAAATGATGTAGTTTTGTTTTTAAAAAAAAAACCTTTCAAACCCACCGGCAGATTTTGAGGTTCAGAGGGTTAACTGTGTGGGTATTAAAATGGACAACAAAGATCTCTGGATGTGTATGTAGCACGCAAAAAGCCTGTCATTAACAACTGTGGGAAACTAACTGGTGGACTCAAGGCGTTTGATGTCTCTGGAGGTCTGCAGGAAGTAGCGACGCAAAAAGATGAAGACGATGAGAAGGGGTACCACGGGGATGAGGATCCACGGGATCACAGACGCTGCCACCGCAATGACCCCAAGAATCTGCAGGAACACCTGAACAGAGACAACGGGGAATAAAAAGAAGAGTATATATATATATATATATATATATATATATATATATATACATATATATATATATATATATATATATATATATATACACATATATATATATATATATACATATATATATGTATATATATGTATATATATATATGTATATATGTATATATATATATATATATATATATATATATACATATATATATATATATATATGTATATATATGTATATATATATATATGTGTATATATATATATATATATATATACATATATATATATATATACATATATATATATATGTATATATATGTATATATATATATATATGTATATATGTATATATATATGTATATATATGTATATATGTATATATATATATATATATATATATATATATATATATATATATATATATATATATATATATATATATATATATATATATATATATATATATAAAAAAATGTCTACTTGAACTTTGAAGTAAAAACAACGTGCACCTCATTTCCCTCCATGTTTGTTTTACTTTGTGCCTTCACACGGACACTGACAAGTAAAAGTAAGTGAAGCTGGATAGACTCCGACCAGAAATTCATGTCTCCTCTTAGAAAAATGATTAACTGTCAGTAAAAGGACTGCCACTGTTTTGTTGATGAGCAGCAATCCCTTTCTTCTGTTACATTCATGCAACAATATGTGCAGAGGATTTATTAAGACCTCTTCTAACCTGAATGAAGTCCACAAAAGTCCATGGCATGTTGGAGTCCAGCTGGCCGATGTCCTTTGAAAATCTGTTTAAGATTCTTCCTGCAGCAAGACAAGAAAAAACACACTGTCAGAATATGAAAAGAGTAAGTTTAGCCAAAATATAACCTTATCTGGTCTTTAGAGAACATTTTAATTCATGATTGTGTATTGTTCCCTCATATTTTTGACTAATTAAAAATTCTTTGAAGAAAATCAACATTAACAAAACAACACAGAACAAACAAAAGGAAAAATACATCCAAAATTCCCAACTTCAAATGAATACTGACTGATAACTATGACTAAACATTTTCTCTAAACGCTTTTACAACCTCTAGCTTACCGATGGGGTTGATGTCAAAGAAGCGCACGGGGGTTCTGAGTATGGTGTTGAACATGCCGTTGTGCAGGGACTGTGCACACCTCACCAGCACGTTGAACAGAACCAGATTCCTCATGAAGCCAAAAATGATGGTGGCTCCGGTCAAACCTGGCGAGCAGAACATTCTGTTACAAACAAGTCAAAAACCAAACCCTGCAAGAAGACAGCAACTGTTTACAGATTACCTGCGTAGATTCCCAGGTAGAAATCTCTGTCCAGCTCTTGGGTAGCGTTTTGTGCATTTGTGATGGTGGTGTTGAGAGCATCAAGCTTTTCTTGCTCGTCAGCCCTAAAATGGTACAAGGTTATAAACAAGTGTGGAAAAAACACTATCCAGTATGTGAAGTACACGGCGGTTCCTCGTCTATGGCGGGGGTTACGTTACACACACCCCACCATAGATAAAGATCCACAAAGTAGCCACCATATTTATTTTATCATTCATGTATATTTTAAGGCTTTACAAACCCTCCCCACACACCACAGAGCAACACCATCAGCATTCAGATGTCGATGTAAAATGGACAAGATGCTGAATGCTGCTGAACACGGGAGACAGAGGAGACTGATGCTACGGTCTCTGAGCCAATCAGAGCCCAGCGCTGTACGCGACGCATTTTATTTACATTAAAAATTCTTTTAATATGTTTGAATTATTATTTTTATCATTTTTATATTGTTTTACTTTTTTTTAGGTTAGAAAATGCTTATTTGACTGAAAAAATGATTAAAATAATCCAGGGTTTGTATGTCATTATTGTGGTTTATGTTAGTTTTACAGTGTTAGTAGTGCTTGTGTTTTATTGTGTTTTTGTGGTTTAGACAGCCTAGACAGTTTGGTGAAATGTTATGTAGTCAGGACCGTGAGTTTGATCACTTCCTGCCACATTTTGTTGCTGTGGTTTTCATGCTTACCAGTAGGCCAGCCACCAGTCCTGCATGATGTATGCTCCCTAGAAAATAAATACACGGTTTCTGTATTTGATCACATTTATCAATTTATCTTCATCATGTCACTCCTGTTCTACATGTCCTCACTGAGGGAGTCCAGCGCCCTCCAGTGGACTTGCTGCGTACCTGAGCCAGCAGGTTGAGCACAATGGCAGCCAGCAGAGTCACAATGCTGGCTCCAGCTCTCAGGTATTTGACGTACAGCCTCACTCCAATGGTTCCCTGAGCTCGACTCTCCTCCGCTAATGTTTGCACCGGCTCTGCCTGTGAGGAATACATGAACAAGCGCTGTGATCAATCTGCAGCATGTCTGTCGTACCTAAACTGAACCCAACAGCAGATGAGCAGTGAAGCCTGACGCAACCTCAACATAGATGTGAGACACTGTTTTGCTGTAAAGACAGATATGTTAAGACATGATGCAGAGCAGCTCATTTTATGGAGAGTCAAATATCAAAGGAAAAAGAAAACAAAGCCACTTCTGCCAAGGCTGTCATGAGAACAAAGCAGAATAAACAGAGCTGAACACCGTGTTATCTCGGGTTCAGGCCAACTGACAAAAATGCAACTTGATGTCAAAAAGACCCCAGCCTGTAATTAACTTATCAGTGTGAGAAAATGCAATAATTAGCACTCTCAAGTTCTCAATCATCTGGCAAAAGTGGAATAACAGCCTCCATACAATGAAAATATCAATCTAATTACCTGCAGGATGACTGTCTGCCCTTCTTGTATTTTTAAGTAACATTGAAAAAGAGGACAAAAGTTGGCATCATTACTTACTATGAGACCACAGTCTGAAGTTGCTTATTAGCCATATTTCAATTGTAGTTCACTTAAAAAAATACACATTCACTGCAATTTACTGTAATGATACTTTACACTAAAAAGGGGTGAGATCTGACTTGTTGACACAGCAGCAGTAGTGATGGAAAACAGTGTTAAACCTGAGGATAAGTCAAGTCTAAAAACTACTCTGGGACCAGAACCAGGTTAGTCTGAAGGAATTAGTACATTTCTTTCCCGAAGGTAAACCTGGTTAACCCTCAATAATGACCCAGTGACGTCGTTTTCATGCATTGTCTTGATAATGAAAAGTTTTTATCATTTCATTTTCCAGCTATTCCTCACAAAACGTGTGTCTGATATCATTTCATTTATATTTTTAAGCTGCCTTTAAAGAAACTGTAATATTTGTATTACTACCCCAAGCTCTTTATCACTGGTAATATCATACAATAAGTGATGAAGTTCACAAACTTAGAGGGACGGAGAGCAGAAATAGCTGGAGGAAGAGGGGAAAAATGTCAATCTTCTATTGCTGTTCTGTGTAATCATCTTCTTTTTCAATTATCAAAATGTTCATAATCTGTTTTAAAGTGAAACATAAACAGATTTCAAACACGAAATCATGGACAAAAATAGAATACAAACAAGAACACAAATCATTATTCAGAACCAAAATGACCAAAAGGGCTTAAAAATTCTTAGGGTTCAATCACTCGTCATCTAAGAGTTAAGTAAAAAAAACGCAGGCTTCAGAATCAAGGTTTTCTGAAACACTCATGTTTTATGTCTCGTGAGTCTATAGGAACAATAAGCTTGTATCTTTATCAGCATGGCTATCTGCACCACCGCCTTGTTTAGAGGCTGTAAATGCAGTTTTCCTCCTTTTTGCAAACATAACTACAGCCTTTGTGTATGAGGCTCTAGACTGTGGGTGGGCTATGCTCAGCAATACACCTGAACACCTCCTGAATAGACATTAGGCCCATTTCTGGTGAACAAGAAGACACTAATTTAATTCTGAACGTATCTCAGCTTCAACGTGTCTCTCGAGTCGGTGTCGCTTCTGATATCTGCAGCCGATGGGCTAATTTATTTATTTTTTTTTGATACCAACCGGCAAACTGTCTCCATCCATGACTGACTGGACGGAGGAGGTCTGGGAGAGCACAGAATTCTGGGACAGAGTTCTGCTCCTGGCAGGGATGTCTTGGGCAGGCTGCTGTTGCTCGTCCTCCTCGTCCTTCTTCAGCAGGGAGGTGAAGTCCACTCCAGACTGCTGCAGCTCTGTGTATGTTCCCTTTGCCACCATGTGACCCTGACATAAATACAAACACAGCGTTAGGACACACTGTACAGCAGTTAAGTGTTTACAGACCACAGCCAACACCTGAACACTGTCTCATCATGTATACACAATCTGAGACAGGTTTATGGTCACCATATGTAATTATGCAGGGATGCTAATTTCCTGAAACACAACATTCAGTGTATATTACAGTGGAAAGTACAACAATTTGTGCATTTCCACTAATCTACAAACAGAAGTACGGTTGAATTGAAACCAAAATCAGGCATCCACTGATGGATTTAACCCTGGTGTCGTCCTGCGGGTCAAAATTAACCCGTTTTAAAGTTTGAAAATGTGGAAAAAAAAAATATTTTCACAGTGAAACTTCTGATGTCCACATTTTCAACATTTTTGGGAAATCTCTGAATATTTTTTGGTGGAAAAAAGAAACGTGAAAAATGTTTCTTAAGAACATTGACGCATAAAAATCTACCAAAATCCAGGGAAATTTGCTGGATTTTGGTTGATTTTTATGTGAATGTTCTTAAAGAAAATATTAGAAGTTTTACTGATATATATGTAATCATTTTAGATATTTTTAGGATTTTTTTTGGAAGATTTTTATTCATTTTTTGACAATATTTACAAAATTTTTCTGGGGGATTTTTTTAAAAATAAAACTTTTAAGGAATTATTGGAATTTTCTTTCTGAAGGTTTTGCAAATTTTCAGAAATTTGGGGAATTTTCTTGCTGAATTTCTGGATTTTTTCCAGACAAGAAAACAATATTTTTTGGTGCCCGTAAATGAGGACAACAAGAGGCTCAAGACCGACTGGTTTACTGTTACATGAGTCTTAAATTGTTTGTTTTCCTGATGACCTTTATATTGCTTTTTTTTTTATTGTTTTTATCTGTTTTTATTGTTTTTATCTCTATATACAGCACTTTGACTGAAAGCACTTTATAATTTTTATTATTATTGTTATTGTTATAATTATTATTATATTACCCATATAGAATTTTATATGTTGTTAAAATGACGTAAGTTTAAGAGCGTAGGAAGTGTTTCTAAGAGTGTGGGGAGGGTGTATAAAGCCTTAAAATACATATAAATAATACAATAAATATGGTTGCTACGGTGAGGAACGTAACCCCCGAGATAGACGAGGGACCACTGTAAAGCTACATCTTCCTCTCCGTCTGTAGGCAAAATGCATTGACAAAAATGAGTAAAAAGAAGACTGGTGCCATCACAAGTCTGCACAAACACTCACGTAACCAAAATTTGTCTTCCTTGTTAAAGTGAAGTTGTGTACACAGCTTTACTTGAAGGTTGGACACACAAAGATTTCTACACAGACACCGACCTCCTTGAGGACAACGATCTGGTCTGCTGCCTTCAGGTACTGCAGCTGGTGGGTGACCAAGATACGAGGTTTGTTCTTCAGCAGCCCACAGATGCACCTGACACATGCAAGCAGAACAAGTCAAGATGTTATCAGCTTTCTTCTTTAGTCTGCACATCTAAACATGAACAGAGCAGCAAGTTATGGTAGAATGAGAGATAAAAGTGAGATAAAAATCAACAAATATCCTACATCTCTGCTTGCCTCCGTCTTCCCTATCGTAATTGTTATGTAATGCTCAGAGCTGCTGCATTACTCAAGAGGAAGAGTATCACAGGAAGACTGGGGCCAAGTTCAATGGTCTTCCGGACACTGGCAGCACCACACCTCTTCCTGGCTTAGTTCAACTCATGTAAACATTCTCTTGATCTTTGTCTGTTTTCACGTGAGATGCACACATGACAATGCAACGACAACACTATTAAATAACCAAGCACCGCTGATATCCATCGCTCAGGTTGAATAAATGTGGGAGACCAGCATAAAGCGGAATACAAAGTTAAAAGCTTACATCATGTCCAGTAACACTACAGACACATCTCCACCCTGGTTTTACTGGAACTGTCTCCTACTGTGATCAGAAGCTGGAAGATTTTCCACTGCACTCTTCTAGTGCTGTGGTGACCAGAACAACACTTTCCTGTCTGAAAGATCTACTGAATCCGGTTAACAGTGTATGAGACACTAACCTGCTGTTCTCATATCTTTATAGGAGAGCATTTAGATCAGAGGCGTCAAACTCATTTTAGTTCACAGCATAATAACCTATAAATAACCACAACTCCACATTTTTCCTTTGTTTTAGTGCAAAAAAATGTTCGTTCTGAAAATGTTCAAATTTAAGGAATTATCGTTTTACAAAACATTATGAACAACCTGAAATTTCTTTAGAAAAATTAATTCATTTTCAGCAACATTCAGCCTCAGTTTATCATTTCCACATTACAACTTCCAGATCACAGAGTGTCGACAAAGGAACACAACATTTAGTCACAGCTATCTGGAACTGAATGAGATAGTATTTCACTTTATGATCAAATGACAAAAGTCACGCAAAAAAAGACAAAAAATCCCAACAAAAACAAGACAAAATATTACAAAAATGATACACAAAATGACAAAAACAAGAAACAAAATGACAAAAAATGAGACAAACATGAAACAAGAGACAAAAAAATTTGACAGAAAGCAACAAAAAAATGGACAAACGACAAAAATAAGACAAAAAATGACAAAAGCGAAAAACAAAACAACCAAAAAATAGACTAACAACATAAGACAAAAAAAACAACAAAAACAAGACAAAATATTACAAAACAAGACATGAAACGACAAAACAGCAATGAGCAATCTGGTATTTTATTTTATGATTAAAAGTTGTCAAGGTCTAGAAATTATTTTAAATGTAAAGTTTCACAAATTGACAGTTTTCAATTAATGTCTTGTCTGTAATTTTTACACTTTATAAAGTCATCTTGCGGGCCGGCTTTGACCCTCTGGAGGGCTGGTTTTGGCCCGTGGGCCGCATGTTTGACACCCCTGGTTTAGATGTATGAAGGGAATAGAACCAGTCGGACTGAACGGGTCACATGGAGAGAGACGGAGAGTTTGTGTAACTCTAAAATCACTCACTGTTCAAAGAGGTGTCTTCCAACCTCGGCGTCGACAGCACTTAAAGGATCATCCAGGAGGTAGATGTCTGCATCCTGATACACGGCTCTGAAAACAAGCACATCATCTTTTAGACATTTACTGGCAACATGTGGCTACCATATTATGTGAACTAGGGATGGTAACTGGTTCATTTCCATCAATAAATTAATTGACTTAACCCTCCTGCTGTCCTCATTTACAGACACCAAAAAATATTGTTTCCTTGTCAGAAAAAAAAAACCCAAAATTCAGCAAAAAAAATTCCCCAAATTTCTGAAAATGTGCAAAACCTTCAGGAAGAAAATTCCAATAATTCCTGAAAAGTTTCCCTTAAAAGTTTTATTTTAAAAAAAAAAAAAAAATCCCCCAAATTTGGCAAGAAAATTCTTGTAAATATTTTCAAAAAATGAGCAAAAATCTTCCAAAACAACTTCTAATATTCTCTTAATATTACTCCAACAGCACCGGTGTGTTTCCTCTTCGTGTAAACCTTTGTCTTTTGGTTTACCATGTTAGTAAGAATTGTCCTTCAGGGAGGAAAAAGTAACACCTGATACGCTACTGATCTGAATCAACTGGTTTCAGTGGAGCTTGCAGCCACATGTTGCTTTAAATCAGCACTCGGCCGCCTTTAGGATGATTTGTTTACACTCAGTCTATGGTAAATATTGTATTTAAATGCAGCAGCCTTGTTTCCTGGAGTCCTAAAGCTTTAGAAATGGCTTTGTAACCGTTTCCAGACTGATACATGTAAATTGTTCCTGAATTTCTTTGGATTGTGGCATTTTGTTGCAGCTTTTTGAGATCTTTTGGCTGAATTCATTTAGTCAGACTGGTTCTATCTCTTCATTGAACAGGTCTGGAGGTGATCAGGCTTGGGTGTGGTCAGTGAAATTAAACTCAGTTTCAAAAAAATGTGATTGGTCACAATTAATTCATGATTTAACAAGGGGGGCAATTATTTTTTCCCCACAGGGCCAGGTAGGTTTGGAGAGGTTTTTTTACCCTTAAAACATTAAATCATCTTTTAAAAACTGCATTTTACATTTACTTTGGTTATCGTTGTCTAATATTTAAATTTATTTGATGGTCTGAAACATTAAGTAGGGGAAATGTTCAAAAAATCATTCAAAAAAACAAGAATTCGAGAAGGGGGCAATACTTTCACGGTACTGTAGGTGCAAGCATGACAAATGTGCAGTATGGAAATAAAGGCGTTAATTTTTTTGGCCGTTTCTCCTTTATTACAGTTCACAGTGGAGAAAGAGACAGGAAACGTGGGGAGAAGAGCGTGGGAAGACATGCAGTAAATGGCCATGGGTCGGACTCGAACCCATGACCGTAAACAATAGCCCTTGTTTAAAGTCGCTCGCTCAACCTGTTGAGCTACAGGGGCGCCCAAAGGCTAGATTTTTAGCATTTTTTTTAAACAGTTCCTCATGAGTCCCACAATGTCAGAGAAATGCAGTGCTAAATTGGTGTACTGGTACTCTTTAAAACTCCATGCAGCACTGGATTTTAAACCATCCAGTCCAGGAAGTGTCCTATCAGGGAAATAACAGCAGCAAAGCTCTTAAGCTTTGGCAAGTAAGATCCTCTAAACATGACAGCCTTTAAGATAACTAGGAAAAGTTTAATACTTTAAGACTTTTTGGAAACATTTCTATGCCTGTCATAGAGACACTCATTAAAGAAAGGCAAAGAAGGACACCCAGGGTATATTCACCACTGCTGTTTGCACCCTACCGACTCAACTATTGCTTTATTTAATGTTCACTGAAATGACTCCTTCTTAACCCTAACTTTTGATCTTAATGCTGTTCAGTATATAATTACATCCTCCTTTAACGACCATAAATAAAGGTGGAACATTTATCTCTTCATATAGTAAAACTCATCCGGCTTTCTTTACACTCGTCCTCGTACCTCGCCAGGTTGACTCGAGCTTTCTGTCCCCCGCTGAGCGTGGCTCCTCTGTCCCCGATCAGCATCTGGTCTCCATCAGGGAGCAGCTGCAAGTCCTGCAAAGACAGAGATCAGAGCATTATTACTGCAGAACCCACAGGCACTAATACTCGAGAAGTTGTAGGTATGACAATGTGAGACCTTTTCCTCCCAGAGTGTCAGCATCACAGTGACTTTTCTTTATACAGTCTAAGTATTTTTGCTAATATCTGACAGTAGGAAGGCGACAAAAATGGGATGAAAAACAAGCTGCAGAAAAATGATGCCACAACCTCATGGTTTGGAAAACAGTTTGATTGGTCATGATTTAGATACTTGAGTCACATATTATCATTCTTTCTAATTAAGCATCAGTACAACAGCACAAACTAAAGTGTGTGTGTGTGTGTGTGTGTGTGTGTGTGTGTGTGCTCCTACTGTCGAAAAAGGCTACTCTGCATCTGCTACAGAATATTCTAAGTATAGAAACTTGACATGAGGTTTAATCAATTATAATTTAGGTGAAATGTTTAGTCAATTATTCATTTAGCTCACTGACTGAAAGCTGAAAGTATTTTACTAAGTGACTGTTTTAGCTACTGTTCAAGCAAAACCTTTTTAAATGTGTGTATTTTCTGCTTTTCACTGTATCATTTCTTTTCCACATTTCCTATCTCTGGATTTTAGACTGCTAATAGAATAGTAAGACAGTATATAGACAAAACAATCAGCTTAATTAATATGATAACAGACTATTATTAATTAACCATTATTTCCATTCCTGAAATTGTACCACTATTTCTAAGCCACTACGATCAAATATGACAGGTGTGCCTAAAAATGCTTGATATTACTGACAGCAGCACCTGTTTCAAAAAGAAAAGTAGCTTTTTCTGAAACTGAATCCTCTGAACAGAGTTACATTTACAATGATTCAGCAACCAGTGTCCCGCTGAAAGCAAACTGACAATAACGGAGTTGCTCAAGAGCCACTTAGTGAGTCAGCACAATCAGTAAACTGTGTGACTGCATGTATAAACATTGACTTGGATTACTGTACACAGGTAAGACAGTACACATTAAATGAGAAGAGCGTCTGCATCACACCAGAATACAGAACGAGTCCAATCATTAAGAGAGTTTGATCTCATAACAGCAGATCAATATGTGTATTTATTATTTGGATAAATCTGCACAGTCACAGGACTAGTGACTCATTAACTGAACACAGCTTCAGTAACCTCTCCTCCTGACAGGCTGCCAGCGAAACACTGACAGCTGAGTGCAATCGTAGCTCAATGTAAGCAATAAATGACCCATAAAACATTAAAAAAAGATTTAGATTAAATTAATACAAGTCTCTTCAGAAGAAGATGGACATTTTGTGAGCTCTCAATCATTCAAAAAAGCAAAAAAGACAACCAAGACAATATTTAAAGTTGAACCATTTACCAGCGTCTTGAGAAAGGCCTCTGCTGTGGAACATCTAGTCCACAGCACTCTGGTCACGTTTCCAGAAAAGTTGCATCGGCAATCTTACTTGTTCAAAACATTTTCGTATCATTCTCTGAATTGGACTGTCACGTTAACAGATAGACCCACAAAGCAGTGCTTTGAGTTGTGTTAAGTGATTTAGAGAACATCACAGAGAGCATTTAATATGTAGCTGGTGTGCCAAAACCACAACACACCTGTCTCACCAACTTCGCTCTACAATTACAAATCCATTTCCATCAAAACTATGAAGCTCTACCTCATGAAGCTCATCCAGAGAAATGCCAAGAGTGAGCAAAGCAGGAATCAAAGCTAAGGTTGGCTATCTGGAAGAATCTAAAATATAAAACATGTTTTCACTTGTGTTTTCACTGTGTTCATTCGTAGTTTTGATGCCTTCAGTGAGAATCTACAATTTAACAGTCATGAAAATAAATAAAAAACATTAAATGAGAAGGTGTGTCCAAACGTTTGACTAATCAATTGTCAGACATGTATACAACACAAACACTGAGTGTTTTTAGCAAATGGTGACGTTAGTATTTCTAAATCCTAATATGATGTCACACACATAAGCTAGAGTTAACAGAGGCCGTTAGTATTCAGCTTTATGAGCCTAAATATCCATAACCGTTATTTCAGTGCAGCCAGGTACTTCAGAGAGAGTCTGAACAAAGTGTAATGGCTTTGGGCCCCATTCTCTGGATGTACAGCCAACTGTCTTTGAGCTTTTTCAATATTTACTTAATCCTTTATCATAAAGTTTTAACTCTAAATCGATTTAATGACTCAATCTGCATCCCTCTAATCTGTAATGTGTATTTGGTGTACAGTGAATGAAATTGAAATCAATCTGAAGTAGGAAATAAATGAAATCTCACCCTCTTCAGAGCGCAGGCCCTGATGGTTCTTTCATACTTCTGGGGGTTCAGCTCTTTTCCAAACAGGATGTTGCTGCGAATGCTTCCAGGAAAAACCCAGGGCTGCTGGGCAGCATAGGTCAGCTGACCTTTCACTTTCAGCACCCCCTTCTCAGCTGGAAGCTCTCCCAGGATGGAGCTCAGTAGGGATGACTGCAGGATGGAACAGGCAGAGGAGAGGTGTGACATGACATGAGCTGTCTGATGAAGAGAGGAAATCTACACATAACTAACTGAATAATTAGCAGATCTCTGACCTTTCCAGCTCCCACTGGTCCAATTACAGCCACCAGCTGATTTGACTTCAGAGAGAAGGAGACGTTCTGCAGAGACGGAGCATCCAAACTCTGAAAAGGGAGCAAAAATATTTAAAGATTCAATTAATAATCCAGAAATTATTCACCATCAAGACGTAAAAATGAACAGTTCAGTTCCAGATAGCTATGACTAAATGTTGTGTTCCTTTGTGGAGGCTCTGATCTGGAAGTTGTAATGTGGAAATGATAAATTGAGGCATAATACCTTTGAAATCTCACTTATTTGAAAGATAAATTTCAGGTTGTTCATAATGTTCTGTAAAAAAATATAGTTCATTAGATGTGAATTTTTAAGCACTAAAACAAAGGAAACATTGTGGTTATTTATAGGTTTTTATGCTGTGATTTTACTGTTCCGTTCCACTGGAGATCAAATTGGGCTGAATGTGGAACCTGAACTAAGATGAGTTTGACACCCCTGCTTTACACAACCTTAAATTTTCTTGTTAGCCATAGGGATGGGATTGCTGTTTGTTGAATGGTCCTCCAGTCTGAAATACCTCATCAAATATAGGATGGACTGTTGTGGAATTCACTCATTCTACAGTCACCATGACATCGGCACTTTTGTCAAGTCTAATCGTTGCTTGTTAATGTTTGTGTAACTTGTTATAGTGCTAGCTGTTCTGTTAAAGTTTTACATCATGCTGTCATCCCTCTAGCGAACAATGCATGGCCAATCAGCTTGGGACTTTTCCTAATCTAGATCCCAGTTAGTGCAGGGTGTCTGACCTTGTCCCAGTAGCAGGTCAGATCCTGGACCTCCACGCCTGCGTCCTTCTTCTCATCCTTTGGCAGATTAGCGCTGCTTTTAGTGATCTCACCCAGCAGCAAGAACTCCTTACCAGTGGGGAAAAACCATTATGTCATTGCCAAGGGTTATCCAAAAACCCAGCCAGTCATATAGCATTAAAAACATTACAGGTGTTATGTAACAAGCACATGTAAGTGATCCTGGTATGTATATAGAGGAAGTCTTGCTGTGGTAGTCAGGTAAATCATTTGTTTTATAACTGCCTGTTCCAACCGGTCAAGGCAGACGGCCGCCCTCCCTGAGTCTTGTCTTAGTCTGTCAGAGGTTATTCTTCATAACTTTGGATTTGTTGGGCTTCTATAATTAAAATTCATATGGTGGTCTGACTATGTGCACTGAGATCACATATATTGTGACTATACATAGAATTAAATAGATTATTTTGGTTTAAAGCTGCATTTAACACCTTATGAGGGGAAGACATAAAAATAGAAATTGCTTTACAGAACTGGACCTGAATGATAAGACTGTGCAAGATCAGCAGTGCTCGAACTGATAAAGAAGTCGTGACATCAGCAGTATAACTGGGTATAGTCACTATAAGCTTTTATGTGCTTTTATACCAGTCGTTTCACTGAGAAGCAAACATCCAGACTTAAGATCACACTAAAGTAAGAACAGTCACCTAAAACCTCCAGACAAACATGGAGAGGCAACTTTAGTTCTGCGCTGATCTGCATACAATCAGCTTCACACTGACCAAAGATAAGAGTAATTTCATTCGGGAGGCTGTATCTTTTTATAAATGAATGAGGTGAATTTGTATTTTTAGTAAAGTGGTCTCACCTGAATCCTTCGGATGCTGACACGGCTCTCAAACAGCTTCTCAATGGCATTGGGGAAGAAGAGTGTGACGGTGAGTCGCACAGCTGTGTACAACGACACCGTCACAAAGACACGGCTGGCCGAGATCTTGTTTCCCAAAAGGACATAGAGGGTGAAGGTGACGAAGACGATTATCTTGCTGGCACAGAAAAAGGAGGCCATGTTGAGACCTCGCAGGTAGGAGCTCTTCATGATCTTGGAGATCTCCTTCCTAAGACAACACAGAGTTCCAACATCAGCAGCAGTAGGAAACGACAGAAAGAACAAGTATGAGTCCTTCGGGCGTCCCGGGAGCTCTACTGGTTGAGCTGGCGACCCATAAACAGGAGCTATAGTCCCCGATGCAGTGGGTTTGAGTCCAGCTCATCCCCCGTCCTCCCTGCTCTCCTGTCTCTCTCCACCGTCCTATAGGATAAATGCTAAAAAGAATGAGGCGTTTGGCAGGCTGCCTGGTCAGATGTGATGGGGGACATGGAGTAGTGGACGACACATTCTGTTGACCTTCCAGACATTTAGCAGGAATTAAACTGGTTAAAATTCCCACTACTATCATCATAACCTGTCTGTCTGATTAAACTAATTACAGTGACATACACTACCAGTCAACAGTTTGGACACACCTTCTCCTTCACTGGTTTTTATATAATTATTTTCTACATTGTAGATTAATACTGAAGACATCAAAACTATAAAAGAACACATGTGGAATTATGTTGTAAACATAAAAGTGTTCATCTTCAGTATTAATCTATAATGTAGAAAATAAAGTATTGAATGAGAAGCGGCGTCCAAACTTTTGACTGGTCGTGTACAAAAAACACAAATAATTTACATAGAATCTCGCCTCCCAAAAAGCAGTTATTTTGAGTGATGCTTCTTACATATATTCTGTATGTAGGTCTGCATGTGATGCACTGTACGCAGCTTTTCATATTACCAAAAACAGACAACATAAATCTGGTAACTCTAGCTGGGGTTTTTTTGTTTGCTTTTTTAATTTATTCTACCCGAGCATTACAATTAAATTCAATAAAATCGAGAGGATAGTAGAACAAACCCAAGTGGGAAATACAGCGACAGACAAACGGTTAAGGAGACAGAGGAATCTCACAACCTTAAACTGTTTTTTTTGACTAAGATAAACTGCTCACAGCAACGAGAGCTGTAATTTCTTTTTCTCTTTCAGCCGATTTGTGAAGATATGAGCTACTGTAAATATCCAGGTTTTATTCTGTACAGTAGTCGTTCCCCACTAATTAGACAAGAGGCCATGAACAAGTCAGGATCACTGGATGTGATTTAAAAACCTGGCTCCACTGTCCTTTAAATCTAGCACACGAAATGGCACTAACTCTGGACTTCTTTTTGGAAACAAACAAAAACTGTTTACATTCTGTTACTCACCAAAACACTTCCCCTTAAAGGTCTAACAAACCTGTCAGGTGCATCTTCTTCCACGTAAAACACTGAGGAAACCATTTATTAAACCTGGTATTGTTTACATCTGTGTTTACTATCCTGAAATGTTCCTCTTCCTGCCTTTGCTGGTGAAATGCACATCTTAGCATGTTAACACGCCTGTACATCACTGTCATAATGTGCATCTTCCATCATGAACGCATCAACATTTTTGAAAAGCTCCTCGTCCTGTAAGTGATCTTAAACTTTAGTCACGCAGCAGCAATTTGTCTTCGCAACAAAATGAATGCTGTGAATTTGTAACCTGATGGATACCCAGTAAAACAACATAGCTCACTAAATAAAATCAATAAACAGTAACAGAAATACTTGTGAATAATGAAACGCTAACTAGGATACACTCTAGACCAGAGGTGTCCAACATGCTGTCCGTGGGCCAAAAGCGGCCCTCCAGAGGGTCCAATCCGGCCCTCAAAATGTAAAAATTCCAGAGAAGACATTAACTGCAGATTGGAAATTAGTAAAACTATAAATTTAAAATAACTTCTAGACCATGACAAGCTGTTTCGACTATAAAATAAAATACTAGATTGTTTGTTGTTTTTTTGTCATTTGTCTCACCTTTTTGTCATTTTGTGACTCATTTTTGTGATATCTTGTCTTTTTTGTCTGACTTTTGCCGTTTATCTCGTTTTTGTCATTTTGTGTCTTTTTTTGTCTTGCTTGTGTCATTTGTCCATTTTTTTGTTGCTTTGTATCTCGTTTTTTTAATATTTTGTCTTGATTTTGTCGTTTTTTGCATGATTTTGTCATTTTGTTTCTTGCTTTTGTCATTTTGTGTTTCCTTTTTGTCACGCTTGTGTTTTTTGTCTTATCTTTGTCGTTTTTCGGTTTTGCTTTATTTATTGCTTTGTGTATCATTTTTGGCGTCTGTCAATTTTTTTGTTGTTTTGTAACTGTTTTTGTCTCTTCTTTGTTTCATGTCTAATTTTTGGTCATTTTGTGTTTCATTTTTGTCATACTTTGTCTTGTGTTTGTTGTTTTTTAAAGTAAAATACTATACCATTCAGTTCCAGATAGCTGTGACTAAATGTTGTGTTCCTTTGTTGATACTCTGATCTGGAAGATGTAATGTCTAAATGATAAACTGATACATAATATTGCTGAAACTGAATTTATTTTATTTCAGAAATTTCAGTTTGTGCATGTTTTGTAAAAAGACAATTCTTGAAATGTGATCATTTTCAGAATTGTACTTTTTAGCACCAAAACAAAGGAAATATTAGGAGTTGTGATTATTTATAGGTTATTATGCTGTGATTTTACTGGTCACTGGAGATCAAACTGTGCTGAATGTGGAACGTGAACTAGAAGAACACAAGAACAAGAATATAAAAAAAAACATGACATCTCCTTAAAGAATTATGTTGAAATATTTTTAAAACATTCCTCATGTGGAGAAAATTCCTGAGTATAAGTATCCTTTCATGTTTTTACCTTCTGATGTCAGAGACCAGAGCAGCAAAGGGTTTCTCCCAGGCATACATCTTTATTATCCTGATTCCGGACACCACTTCGTTCATTGTGCGGATTCTGCTGTCGGTGAGAACAGCCGTCTGACTCCTGTGAAAGAAAGCAGAAATCTGAAGTGACTACAATGTTGTTCAACAGAAATGGAATACTCACAAGGAAAGTCAAAATAAGATTCCTACACATTTCCTTTTCACAATCTTTTTTCTTTTAACAAGCCCATGATTACACACAGTAACAGAAATGAGTACATCCCTGTGCTTTTACACTTTTTTTTTCCCAGATGCTCTTCCTTGGAGTTGTGTTGTTTTACCACCACGGTTTACAGCATTACCTTTGTGAAAGTCAGCTCAACAAAAATTAAAGCCCCAGTCAGAGACAATGGGTATCATAAAAGTGTTTTTTAGCTTTCTTTGTTAACTCAAACTTTGTTTTAGATTCACTTGAAAGGTGGCCTTCAGCACGTCGTGGGACGATCGTCAGTCAACAGGATTTTATAATGGACAGCAACAAGATTATAAAAATTTATGACATTATAAAGTGCTGCTACTTCGAATGATGCAGGAAAAGAATGCTGTAGAATACTGCTGAACATGTGTTAATATATGTATTTTACCAATCCGTGTAGCAGCTTATTTCTCACTGACAGGAGCACATTAAACTTCATATATTCAACCATATTTTACTGAAGTGCATGTAGGTCTGACACTGACTCATAGCAGTGGAAACGGACTTGGACCTCAAATTAGGTCCAAACATAAAATCATATTTTTGTGGTTTCTCCATCACCAGCCGAATACCGTGTCGGGTTCTGTGGCAACGCATCGTATACTGGGTACGATACTGGAAATGTACAGCTTCATTTAATGGTATTAGTAACACACAACTCAACAGGTTTGCAGATTTAAATCTCAGGCTCTGAACAAAACCTGTTTTAGATCAGGTAAACTCCACAGTAGGGCTGCAGCTATCGAATATTTTAATAATAGAGTATTCTATCGATTATTCGAGTAATCAGATTCTACAATTGGCACGCACATTACAGCATCAAAAGTGGAAGTGAGTGCGCTGTGCAACAGAAATAACCATCCAGGTGGACATCTGTGGTGTACTGTACATATATAGTATAGTACAGGAGTACTGTACATATATAGTATAGTACAGGAGTATCGTGTATATATAGTATAGTACAGGAGTATTGTACATATATAGTATAGTACAGGAGTATCGTGTATATATAGTATAGTACAGGAGTATCGTACATATATAGTATAGTACAGGAGTATTGTGTATATATATTATAGTATAGGAGTATTGTACATCTATAGTATAGTACAGGAGTATCATGTATATATAGTATAGTACAGGAGTATTGTACATATATAGTATAGTACAGGAGTATCATGTATATATAGTATAGTACAGGAGTATTGTACATATATAGTATTGTAGAGGAGTATCGTGTATATATAGTATAGTACAGGAGTATTGTACATATATAGTATAGTACAGGAGTATCATGTATATATAGTATAGTACAGGAGTATCGTACATATATAGTATAGTAGAGGAGTATCATGTATATATAGTATAGTACAGGAGTATTGTACATATATAGTATAGTACAGGAGTATCATGTATATATAGTATAGTACGGGAGTATTGTACATATATAGTATTGTAGAGGAGTATCGTGTATATATAGTATAGTACAGGAGTATCGTACATATATAGTATAGTAGAGGAGTATCATGTATATATAGTATAGTACAGGAGTATTGTACATATATAGTATAGTACAGGAGTATTGTGTATATATAGTATAGTACAGGAGTATTGTGTATATATAGTATAGTACAGGAGTATTGTACATATATAGTATAGTAGAGGAGTATCATGTATATATAATATAGTACAGGAGTATTGTACATATATAGTATAGTAGAGGAGTATCGTGTGTATATATAGTATAGTACAGGAGTATCGTGTATATATATAGTATAGTACAGGAGTATTGTACATATATAGTATAGTAGAGGAGTATCGTGTATATATAGTATAGTACAGGAGTATTGTACATATATAGTATAGTACAGGAGTATTGTGTATATATAGTATAGTACAGGAGTATCGTACATATATAGTATAGGAGTATCATGTATATATAGTATAGTACAGGAGTATTGTACATATATAGTATAGTACAGGAGTATCATGTATATATAGTATAGTACGGGAGTATTGTACATATATAGTATTGTAGAGGAGTATCGTGTATATATAGTATAGTACAGGAGTATCGTACATATATAGTATAGTAGAGGAGTATCATGTATATATAGTATAGTACAAGAGTATTGTACATATATAGTATAGTACAGGAGTATTGTGTATATATAGTATAGTACAGGAGTATTGTGTATATATAGTATAGTACAGGAGTATTGTACATATATAGTATAGTAGAGGAGTATCATGTATATATAATATAGTACAGGAGTATTGTACATATATAGTATAGTAGAGGAGTATCGTGTATATATAGTATAGTACAGGAGTATCGTGTATATATATAGTATAGTACAGGAGTATTGTACATATATAGTATAGTACAGGAGTATCATGTATATATAGTACAGGGGTATTCAACTAAAATCCAAAGCCATGGGAACCAGACATATATTTAGTTGGTGATGCAGAAATCACATGAATATGTTATTTATTATTATTATTTATTACAGAGAATATTCAATCGGTAACATTAATTTCACGTTGATTTGGCCACAAAGTACTCACACAAAGAAAGCCTAAATATGTCAAACTGCCATCGGAGTTCAGCCTCTGTTCTGCTCAACGCCGTAAACACTAGAACAGCTGCACCAATTAAAATAGACGTGCCCTGTCACATATAAAACCCCCTTATAATTTATTGATTATAGGTCCTAGTTTTTACAGGATGAAGTCTGGGTCCAGTTAGTCACCTGGGGTCTAGTATGTTGTGGAATTAAACGAAGCCTCGATTCAAAGAATTTTGCCTCGAGAGATTCTAGCAATCGAATAACTCGAGGAATCATTTCAGCCCCACTCCTCAGCATCAGTTACCATGGAGATCTTTAGGTTCTTGCATCGTAGTACAGCACTTAGGAGGCATCTTGTCAACCACTATTTTGGTGTATCTACAGTCATTCAAGGTCCCGTCTATCAAAGTCACCTATACAACACCGTTTCCATTTATGCAGCACCAACACTCTCCAACTCCCTGGTCAGGTTTGTACAAAACACACTGGACTCCATCTGAACCAAGCAGTTTTATTACATGACAAACAGAATACATGTCAGTAGCTATCAAAGCTGCAGTTTTGTACCAAACAGCAAGCACAGGTATTTTTCTTGGATGCTGTCCATAGAGGTTGATGTTGAACCTTCAACTGTCCCATAAACTCTGATTTCCACTGATAACCCCTGTGCCAAGTCTGAAGAACTTGACCGTCTGTTTATAGACCTAGACTGTGTAAGCAGCGCAATGGGCAAAGCAGCTCTGCCGATTACCAATGCAACTGCATTTCAACTGAAGTCTCACATTCAGGTACTTTAATTTACTCTGGAAATTCTCTGAGACGTAGAGCCATGATGGAGACACATACAGGCCATAGGTCCAAAACTGAGAAAGGTGTGATGTCCACAGGTCATTCTACAACCACGTTCATGCAGTTCAGCTAATTAGAATCACAGGCGCTTGCTTTAGTGATCACAGGTTTTCCAACTTGAGTGTAAAGATCACAGGTGTACTCACTATAGTTGAATTTCTACTTTGGGGCATATTTTCAATATAGTTTTCCTAAAAGTTAGTTGTTGATTAGACATTAGAAATGACATGATTATTGAGAGATGATACCATTTGGAATCATTCTCGACCTTCATTTAATTTGCGAAAAAAGGCCAGTGAAACATTAAGTTTATAAGGTGACAAGCAGTCACTTCACTACTATACAGTCTGTAACTATAGCTCTGCCAGAGTCAGAATTCTCAGTCAAATTGGATTTAGCTCTTCAATAAGAGGATTCAACCATTACCTCCTTTTTTCTATACAGACTATCTGGTAGTCAGGAAATCCATTGGCCTGAGTTTCAGTGATGACTTCCACCAAATTGCCCACCACATGCAAGAGAACTTTGGAACAGATAATTGAGCATATAAAAAGAAAGCTGCATATGAAGTTAGAGCTGAATTGTGGGCCACTTGAATCGTCGATGTAAAATCTCATGCCCACACAGACTTCTCAGAATAATGAGACAGGCAGCACACGCTGTTTCAACCAGGCACATTTCACTTTAAAGATTAAAAACAGTGGGTAAATAATTATATAAAGCAGTTCAAAATACTGACATAAACATGTGCTGCGTTGTCCTCCAGATGTTAAAAACACTGCTATACTTTATAGTTCTTCTGAGACATGGTTAGAGCTAACCTAGTCTACCAATCTCTCCACCTTCAGATGGACTACCGACAGGTGGTGCAACACTAACGTGGGGAGGAGAGGCTTAACCAAAGGTCGGCCACACAGGTCTCAGAATAACTAAAGTATCTGGTCTCATATTTTGTGTCTGTGTTTTACCTGAACTTTGAGAAGAGTCTTCCAACCATGGTTTGGGTGGGCATCAGGAACATGAGGACCACCATGCCTGCCAAGCATGAAGGACCAATCTCAAGCCAGAGCAGCCCCACAACAACAGCTGCCTGGAGGGGCCCCACCCACAGGAAGTGCAGAAAGATGGTCACCTGTTGAAGAGAACACACTATGAAGGAGCCGTAACATCATCAGTGAAGGTTTCCTCTGAAGAAACATGTCCGCTTTTCTCCTAACATTCAGTTCTGAGCAGCTTTACAGGCAATCGAGTCCCTCTACAGTTTCTCTCGGAAGGCTTTAATCCACACCAGTAGTAGGGGGGGACATGGTGTGATTATCATCTCACTGCCAAGAAACAAAATACCTTCTGGAGACTGTGCTTTTCACAGCAGGCTCTGCCCTACTGATTAAAATGAAACTCAACATTCCAATGAGACAAACTGGATTTGGCGCTCAGAGTGTAATTAAGCCTGAGCCTCATGCTGGTGAGGAGATTTGCCAGCGTTGCTCTGAGTGAATGCAGTCAGGACGGTGCTGACGTGAGACACTGTAATTGGAATTCAGCCCATTTTCTTAAATTTGTACATCTTTAAAACACAAAGTCACATTTCTTTTCCCACTACAACCACCTTTAATCTAAATCTTGCTTGGGTCATACAATCTGAACAATCCTGTCTTAAAATGCAATTATTTCTCACTTTCAACAAATCTTTCATGTGTTTATTTTATGCATCATATATATATATATATATATATATATATATATATATATATATATATATATATATATATATATATATATATATATATATATATATATATATATATTTCTGTAGTTGCATTTCATTTACGTATTTTTACATTTAAAGGCAAATGCATCTAAAGAGTAAGAGATGTGATACTGGAGATAAGACCTGGTTGTAAACTAGAACTGATCACATGGAAGATTCCCACAATGTGTGAAGTTATTGGTCAGCTACTTTGTGCCATAGCTGGACATTGCATCAGTTACAACTTTTCTTTTAAATATCACCTACATCATCAAACCTGTTGACGTCATTGGAAAGGAGGTTGACAATCTGGCCTGTGGTGGTCTTTCCCATGGCTGAACTGCTCAGACACAGAGCCTAAAAAACAAAACAATGAATTCAGAATTTATCACTTTTATCCTGCTTTTATGGCTTTCCCTCCAACACAGCTCTGAAAGGATTTCATGGCAGAACTTGGCAGGAGGCGCCAAGCACAAGGGTTCAGAATTTTCCTTTGGTACCCTTCATTTGTAAACTTGTGTTCTTTTATTAGGCCTTCCTGCTCACCTTCTTGTAGATCATGTGACACATGGCCACTCTGATCTTCATGCCTGCCCTCTGAACATGGAAGAAGTAAAGGTGATGGATCAGCACCAGGCCGATGGCGCAGACAGACAACCCAGCTCCATAGCCGAGGGTCTGGTACAAGGCCGTCATGTTATCTGGGTCGTAAGTCTCAAAGTACTCAATCATCTTCCCCAGGAGGACCGGCTGAACCACTTTAATTATCTCCTGATGTGCAGGGAAAGAGATGGAGAAAGGTGAGCATCATAGCATAGCAATTAAAGCTTGGCAGTGAACAATTATATACACATTCTGATCGACAGCAGAGAAAAAAGTAAACACAGTCAATCCTTCATTTCATTAGACTTCTAAGAACCCAACATAATCAGTCATCTCAATCACAATCATTTCAGATTTAGTGGATATACACCTTATTCACCTTAATTCCAAAGCTTGGCACAGACATGACACTGACCTCAACGAGTGTAAACAATCCCAGCACTGCATATGATTTCCAGTAGCATTGAATGATGACTTTGGAGAGTCGTGGTGTCCGCATCTCTTTGGTAGCTTTCTGGAACTCACGATCCCAGTATCTGTTAGAAAAACATGCAATGTTGGTTCCATTATTATTGCATTATTCTACAATTTCATTTATCAGACGCTTTTATCCAAAGCAATGTACATCCGAGAGTAGATGCGACACAAGCAAGGATCTAGACAGGAGAAACCAACCTGGATGAGAGTCATAAAATCAGTTCAAGTGTGATAATAGAACCGTGGTGTCTACAGGCAACGTGGGAGGTACTTGGAATAAAGGTGTTCAGTGAAGAGATGGTGTTTAGTCTTTTCTTAAAGGTTGAGAGAGACTCTGCAGATCCATCACTGGGGAACCACAGAGGAGAAGAATCTAGCTATCAACTGGCCCTGGTGTGTTCAGCTAGTACCTGAATATCGGAAGAACTAAACGGTGTTTGGAATAATTCTGTCTTTTCTTACAGCCGACTGGCAATTCCGTAGATCAAGGTTTATAAAGGGACCAGTAGTGGAGGCTTTTGTAAGAGTTGGTTTTTCTGTAGAAGGTGCGTTTTTTTCTTTTAAAAAAAATAAGAAGCTTTGGATAACAGGGATGATACTGCAGCACATGATGGGTGAGGCAGGCTATGTGTATAAATAATGGGGGGAAACTAGTCGGTGTCCTCGCTCAGTGAAATATCTTTCTAGAACTGATGTACAGAGAAGCGTGACAAACAGTGAGATGTAAAAATATAGTGTATGGCTGCTATGGCACAAAACCTTCTCCATGACACCAGTGTAAACCTTTCGTAAATATTTAAACATTTCTCAAACACTGACACTAGATGCAACACACAAACAAATATTTACATCATGGCAAGGGTCAAATATTTCAGGTTTTACTGTTGCATCCATTAACTCATGAGGCCAACAAGTCCTATGGAAACACCAAGCTGATATTGTCAGTCCATTTCTCACTACTTTGCAACCTCTGTGCTGTCTTACGAACGCAGCTTATACTGGAACCAGGTGAAAACGTGCCACAAATGTAGAGTTAAATTTAGAAAGAGGCTCAGTAAAATATTACAAAAAGCCAGAATGAAATACTACATTTGGTAGGGACTATTTTCAGTAGTGGATTATCCAAATTTTTAGCTCTGGTAAGTATTTCTGACAGAAGGACAGTATATGTGGAACTGAGTCAAAGTGAACTACAGTGTGTGTGTTCGTTAATGAAACAGGTCACCCAGTTCAACAGTCTGATTCAATAATAGCTTTTGGTCAACAATGCAGCTCTATGGCACAGAGGCATACAATATTTCAGGCTTGTATCTGCTGGTAGGAATCATTAATTGCTGGGTTTGGTCTTTGCATGGCTAACTGTGTTGGTATTAAGAAGAAATAAACTGAAGAATCACCAGTCTTCTTCTTCTCCAGACATGTGCAATCCAGTCAGGCATTAAATTGCACAAACTGCCACAAAATCAGTTCTCCAGACTTTGTGCAGCTGAAACACATTCAGACATTTAGTTTCATTGTGGTGCTCTATAGATGCATTATATCCATATCCGTGGAAGAATTTGATGGCTGTTGGCTCCTTTTCCTTGTCAAGAGAGCGGATCAAAAGTGATCTTATCTAAACATATTTCAACATTACAAACACACAGCAGTAAACAGTGACTCATGACAAGTGGAACTGAGCTGCATTCAGGACAGTATTTCATGCTCTTTTGACCACTGAAAAATTAAAATTTCATAGAGAAATAAACAGCAGACAATAAGCCCCTCTGTTAGCTGCAACCAGCCTCGGCAGAACACAAACTTTGAAGCTGTCCACGGCAGTGTCTAAACAAAAGAACTGATAAAACTCCGCTTTCCCTCCAACTTTCCCCCAGTGTTTGCATTGCAGTTAGAGTTTACATGGAGTTTATGACCGGAATAGGAGCAGAGCTACTGCTGACCAGGAAAGTAAGAAGTTATATCTAAACATTTACTCATTACCTTGAAGCCTGTTTTCAGCTGTCATTCATAAAACATCACAACTTGTACTGTGCTCTGCAGTTTTTTGATAATGTTGGAAATGTTTGACTTGTTTTTACAAATGCCAAAGGAAACTCACCAGCAGCAAACTGATAAGAACTGACAATAGAAATATACAGGATGTCCTTTAAGTCTGGACACTTAGAAAATCTCATTAACTAGAATTGTTTTGGCTTTGTCGAAAGAAGAAGGAATTGAACTGGTACTTCTCAGAGGACATGAAGGATGGACATATGGAGAGATAGGGTTAGGGTAGTAATTTTTGGGGTCTAGCATGAATTTTAGCCATGACCAGTTCTTTAGTTTCTTCTGATCCATTTGGTCGTCCAGAACGGGGTTTGTCCATGACACTGTCTGTTTCTTTAAACGTTTTAACCACCTTCACCACCGTAGAAAAGCCAAGTGGAATCCTCTTTGGATGACATGCATTAATTCATCTGTTATCTTTCCATATGTCCATCCTTCATGTCCACTGAGAAATATCAGTTCGACAAAGCTACATTTAATCTGTGGCTGCCTACAGGCATCATGGCAGAAAACAAGAAACATTCGTGCAATGCTTCTTACTGAACCACTGAAAACTTCAGTCTCTTTAGGCCACTACAAATCACTTAAATAACACACATGTCATATGGAGGGAGTGCAGATCGAAGGCAAGAAGACATTTCCTCGTCTAAAAGTTTGGAAACCCCTGGTCTAACCAACTCATTACTTTTTTGGTAGCCATAAAGCCATCAAAACAATAAGAGAATGACAGATAAAATATATGCTTGATTACAATGTGTCTAGGAAAAGCAATGAGCAATGTCTCCAAATACTTCATAATGGTCAAAAATACTTAGAAGTACCATATTGGCAAATATGACTTTCTGTTTGTAGGTCACTGTATATTAAAATGTTCTTTATAGTAAAGTTATCTGATCATCATGTTTGGAAGGAGCTGGAAGTGACTTGGTCAGATGTTTCACAGATCAATGATCCGATCACCATCATCATAGGTTGCATCCAATTGGTACAACCACCCCATAATTTTTCTGATTATAAAACGAATCTTCAAACCTGCCACAGATTCATACTTAGGGAATATCTGCATATGTATGTGACTGATCTTACAGTAGTATAACCTAACAAGTGTCAGTAAAATTCATAGTGTGTCATTATATTTATATTCTGCTAAAGTATTCCATGTTTAAATTTTATGAGAAATAAGGACCCTACATGTTCCCTAAGGGTCTTCAAGGGATCTTTGGAAGGAAACTAGTCTGAAACAGTTTTGAATCTTCTAAAATGTTTCCAAAAACACGTGTCTGGGAATGGGAGTAGTAGGGATGTGAGTGGCAGATGGGCTGTAAACTGATATCAGTTCACCACTGACAAATATCCGGTTAGTAAAAGTATCTATTGACAGATGATTAAGAGATACGGCAACAGTTTTAAATGGCAGCTTGCTCCAAACTACTTTTAATTTATGAATATTGCAAAGGCTGGATTTTCACATGCTATGTTTTAGGTTGCATTGTGAAACACACAAACATATCAAAACAGAATAAAATAGGCAATAAATGACTGTATTCTAAAGTCTGTTTAATACGCAGTTATGCTGCAGGTAATGATACGAGAGCTCAGCTGGGAACTGCCCTAGTAACACAACACACAGCACAGCTTGAGAGCTTTTCAGGGGCTCAGCAGTTGGAAACGAAGTGACTGTCAAAGAAAATCGGCTCTCAACCTAATGTGATCTACTGAAGAAAACCCTTACGTTTAAAGGTCTACAACTATATTTTCAAGCCAGTTATGTCAACTGTATTTATGTAGAAACAAATCACAGCGTGTCATCTCACAACACTACTCTTCCCTTCTCGGACACGTAAATCCAGTCCAAGAATTTTCATATCTGATTATTTTTGACTGTGGTGGCCTGTTGGATCAGAGCAGCTCAAAGTTCCTTCAGATTCTCTTTGAACAAGCGCTTGGCAACAGTGGAGAGAAATAACTCAGATTCACTAGGAAGGAAAAAATCGAGCAAAACCAGGCTCAGAGAGGGGATGTCATGTGCATCCTTTTAACTGATAACACACCAGTACTAAGTCAGCAATAAACAAACTGAAAACTGTTGATACCACAAATTAACAAGTGAAATACACTCAGTCTTCCTACAAGTAGCATTTTGATTCTGTGATACGAGTCGTTTCCAGCACCAATATTTTATATGTCATTTCTGTTGGTGGACAGATAGACGATGAAAGCTGATTTAAAAGGCCTCCATACCTCTGCAGGTCATGTCCCAGTCTGTCCGACCTGTCCTCAGCGAGCACTTCGAACATGTCATCTTCCTCCAGCCGGCGCTTGTACCCAGTGGTGAACAACGGGTTGAGCCACCTGAGGACACAGGTTTAAGATAGACGAGGTTGTAAACATAAAGACACGGGGACAATGCAAGTATTCATCATTTCATTAATCCATTTTATCCAGGTGTTTTAGAGCAGAATGCAGCCAGCAACATGACTTTAGACGTGAAGTGAGAAATGTGGAGTTGGTTAACCGAAGACCCGGACACACATGTCGAACCACTACTCAGAAAGACACGAGACCACAAAGAGACACAGAAGGGACATCCTGCCAATTTGCGGTAGTTGTGAGTCCCTTTATAGCAGGGGTGTCCAAAATGAGGCCCACGGGCTAAAACCGGTCCTCCAGAGGGTCCAATCCGGCCCTCAAAGTGGAAAAATTCCAGAGAAGACATTAACTGCAGATTGCAAATTAGTAAAACTATAAATTTAAAATAATTTCTAGACCATGACAAGTTGTTTTCATCATAAAGTAAAATACTAGATTGTTCATTGTTCTTTTGTTGCTCACTTTTATAATATTTTGTCTTGTTTTTGTCGCTTTTTGTCTGACTTTTGTCATGTCTCATGTTTTTGTCATTTTGTGTCTTGTTTTTGTCATTTTGCGTCCAATTTTTGAAATATTTTGTCTTGTTTTTTTGTCTGACTTTTGTCATTTTGATCATAAAGTAAAATACTACATCATTCAGTTCCAGATACCTGTGACTAAATGTTATGTTCCTGTGTGGAAACACTGTTATCTGCAAGCTGTAATGTGTAAATGATAAGCCGAAGAATAACACTGCTGAAACTGAACTTATTTTTCTTATGAAATTTCAGGTTGTTTGTGATGTTTTGTAAAAAGACAATTCATTGAATGCGAACACTTTCACAACGTACTTTTTGCACTAAAACAAAGGAAAAATGTGCAGTTGTGGATATTTATAGGTTATTATGCTCTAATTTTACTGGTCCGGCACACTGGAGATCAAACTGGGCTGAATCTAGAACCTGAACTAGAATGAATTTGACAACCCTGCTTCATAGCCATTTCTCTACTTCTTCTGACTTTCCAAGATATTTTTATTCACAACAGACAGAGGCTGTGGACCCAGGATCAGGCAGTTTTTATCTAATGCAGGAAATGCACAGGTGTGTTAATTTTAGTTGTTTTGGTTCATTCTCTGTGACATTTAATGAAACAGAGCAATCATTAATTCCCCAACTATACTAATAATAAGTCAAACTACTGTACCTACATTAAGCATAATGCACTGGACCTAAATATTCAATTAATCCGCGATGATGAAACCAAATGATTCATCGGGTAAAGTACAGTATAAACACGCACCGGAAGCGTATTATCTTCATTAAAGCCACTTTTCAAACTGAAACAACCAACCCTGAAGTGACATTTTAACAAACTCCTGCCCACAAGCAGCACTTCTAGTTCCTGTTAACTTCCAGGTTCTACTGTCCCACTGAAAGGTCCGTGTTCGTGAAGTAATAAAACAAACCCACGTTTCTGGATGGTCGGGTTCAACATCTTTTTCTAAAAAAAATCCCCCGCTAAGCTAACAGAGTTTAATATCAGGGGCGACTTACCAGAAAAACACCTTGGACAGAAGACTCGCCGTCGCTGCCGGGTTAGTCTTGGCATCTTTACAGACTTTTTCCATGGTGTCCCGGTGTCCCACGGTGTCTTCCCGTCCTCTTTCCCTGTCTTCAGACCTGCTGCTCCAAGCTATGTGGTGTAACTTCAGGGCAGACACATGTTACATGGAGGCCAGCAGCCCCCGAGGTGTGTTATGTAGTCGCTGAGGCACATTAACAGGCAGCACGGAAAGACGAGAAAAAAAACAAAAAACATACAATGATCCCGCCCCCAAGACATCCGATTGGCCGAAATCATGTTCGCTTAACGCTATTGGCTGGGTAGCTACAGTGCGCTGTTCTGATTGGCTCATAACACTGACAGCACATACAATTGGCTGTGTGCTCCGCAGAAGCCAATTTCAGTCAAATTTTCTTTGCTTTAACCCTCGTGTCGTCCTGCGGGTCAGAATTGACCCGTTTCAAAGTTTGAAAATGTGGAATATTAGAAATTTTACTGATGAATATGGAATCACTTTAGATATTCTTAGGATCTTTTTTGGGAAGATTTTTACTTATTTTTTGAAAATATTTACAAGAATTTTCCTGCCAAATTTGGGGGATTTTTTAAAATAAAACTTTTAAGGGAAACTTTTCAGGAATTATTGGAATTATTTTCTTCCTGAAGGTTTTGCAGATTTTCAGAAATTTAGGGAATTTTTTGCTGATTTTTTGGATATTTTTCAGACAATATTTTTGGTGCCTGTAAATGAAGACAACATGCATCTCAAATTAGGAGGTTACATGAAAGCAAAAATCTATTTTTGAGTGAAAAACTTTTTTAAAAGCATATCTGGCTTATTTTAAGACACCTAAGCTTGACAATCCTGATAAAATCAAGCTTAAAATAATTTTTCCCAGCTAATTTTAAGATCTCAATATTCTAAATATCACATCTTATTTCAAGAAATATTACCAAGCCATTTTTCATTTGTTCTAATGACAGATTTTTTCACTTATTTCAAGGTAAAAGTTCCTGGAAATAAGTTTTTTTTTCCTTGTTTTGAAAGGGGCATTTTTTCCAGTGCAATGTAGATAGTCATGAAAATAAAGATTAAATGAGAAGGTGTGCCCAAACGTTTGACTGGTAGTCTAAACATCAACCCCAAATATTTGAAAATACATACAAAAGTTACAAGAATATTCAATAAGTGAGTCTCTGTAATGTCTTGAATTTACAATATCCTTGTGAAGATATAAACTTACCCATTTCTGTCTTTCATGTCTAACAGCAAACGTGACATTGCAGTTACATCATTTCAATAACAGACGGACAAGTTTCAATGCGAGTTCTTGAGCTTATGTAATCAAGGTTTCTAAGTATTATGTGGAATGATCTAAAAGGAATGTTGTTTTTTTAAAGTGGAAAATCTGCTATCATTTTGGTAGTTAATAAGGTCAGTTATCAGTCAAGGTTGTCATGTTCAGTGTCAGTTTTCCAAATGTTCCGTACTCAAAGGAGATCGGGAGGGTCCATGAAAATTTCCCGTGAGTCATCTGCTGCAATCTAACCGTAACTCCTTAGCAAATACTCCCAGTTCCTCATCTGTGTTGGTCTTTATTTCACACGCGTGTTTTTCAACTTGTACAGTCACGCAGTGTCACTGACTGTCTTCAAACCAAGTCGAGATAACAGAGTAAAAGTGTGCCTGGCAATCCTAGTACACAAGACCCGGCTTGACGAGTTTTCTAATCTGAATTTTCCGTCATAAAGTTGCCTTTTGTTTGGGTGCTCAGTGACTTTCCCTTACACAAACACGCAGAGGGAGACACAAAGAGGATATCCTATAAATAAAGAACTGCTGTGGATGAGAGATGCCCCCAACACTCTGCAGGTGTTTCCTGAACCGACATAAAAGACATGAGAGAAAGCAGAGACTCCTAAACTCCTCCCTCCCCTTCCCTCCTCCTTCTATTACAATGATCCACTCACATGCAACTAAGGTAAACTATAATGCCCACACAGTCAGAGTAATGATAACAGAACAGACTGGTCATGGCTTCAGACCTCACACGTGAGCCTTCTGTTGATGTTTAGCTAGCGCTGACTGGGAGAAGGGCGAAAGGAGAGAAGCCAGCAGGAGATTATTGCAAGCAGCTGAACCCAACCCAATAACATTCATTTGCAGGGATCAACACTCCTTTCCCATGCTATCGCCGCCCTGTGATCGGCCTTCTTCATTCCTCACAAACTCCCAGGTTCTGTTCTTTAGCGAGAACAAAGGAAGAGGCGCTGTACTTACAGTTTAGAAGATTTACAGAGCGTGTCTTATTGTTGTGGTTCAGGTAGAGAAGTGTTGGGCAGCAGTGGCTGAAAACATCTGGCAACTCACTTCATCAGAGATTTTAGCTGAAAAACAAGTCAAACTCATCTATACAGTACATTTAAAACAACATGAGTTTATCACAGTGCTTCACAGAGAAATTCTAGTTCATGCAAAAGTGAAATATAAATGAGGAGATAATTGGTGGATATTTAGCTGGGGTTTATACGTGTTGCCAGAGGGGGAAGACTGAACAACGACAGACAAACGGCACGATTAGAAAGGAAAGAGTCTGAGAGGCCTGGAGGTAGAGTGGGCTGCTAGGATCTGAGATGCAGGCTGGTGCCAAACCAGGCACCGCTTTATAAATGAAGAAAAAAACTGAAAGACAACTTTATGCTGAGGGACGTCAGTACAGGAGAGATGAAGGCTCACTGCTGCTCTGAAACCACCTGCAGGACAGAATGGGAAGAACGACTGACATGATAAGACTCTACTGCAGGGGTGTCAAACTTATTTTAGTTCAGGTTCCACATTCAGCCCAGTTTGATCTCCAGTGACCAGTAAAATCACAGCATAAGAACCACAACTCCTAATGGTTCCTTTGTTTTAGTGCAAAAAAGTACATTCTGAAAATGTTCACTTTTAAGGAATTATCTTTCTACAAAACATGAACAACCTGAAATTTCTGAAGGAAAATAAGCTCAATTTCAACAACATTCAGTCTCAGTTTATCATTTCCACATTAAAACTTCCAGATCACAGTGTCTACAAAGAAACACAACATTTAGTCACAGCTATCTGGAACTCAACGATATAGTATTTTACTTTATGATCAAAATGCCAAAAGCCAGACAAAAAAGACAAAAAAATAACAAAAACAAGACAAAATATTACAAAAATCCAACGCAAAACAACAAAAAAAGAGACAAATGACACAAGACAAAATAAAAACGAGACATAAAAATTACACAGATGACACAAAAAGACAAAAACGATACAAAACGTCAAATAAAGCAAAATACAACATGACAAAAGTCAGACAAAAAACAACAAACACAAGACAAAATATTACAAAAAATGGGACGACTTTACAAAGGCCGGATTGGACCCTCTGGAGGGCCGGTTTAGGCCCGCGGGCCACATGTTTGACACCACTGCTCTAACGTAATGTGAGCTGCAGTAATTAAGACTTGAGGTAATGGCAGGTCTTTAAACATTATTAAGATCTGAAGAAAATGCAGCTTCTATACCATTCCAAATGATCCTCAACAGTGTTCTAGAGCAGGGGTGTCAAACATGCAGACCGTGGGCCAAAACCGGCCCGCTAGAGGGTCCAATTCGGCCCAATTTTGCCAAGTGTAAAAATGACAGAGAAGACATTAACTGTAAACTGTCAATTTGTAAAACTGTAAATTTTACATAATTTCTAGATCTTGATGAGTTGTTTTGATCAGAAAGTAAAATACTAGATTATTCAGTTCCAGATAGCTATGATTGAATGTTTTGTTCCTCTGTAGGTCTGCAAGTCATAATGTGTAAATGCTAAACTAAGGCTGAATGTTGCTGAAACTTAACTTTTTCTTCGGAAATTTCAGGTTGTTTGTACAACTTTTTTGTAAAGACTTCTATTTACAGCTTTTACTCCACTATTTAGCTATTTTTTAATCTCATTTTATTTTCTTAACTTATTTATGTTCTATGTTTGAAAGGGAGAAAGTCATCTGCAGTTTCATTGCACACTGTGTATAATGACAATAACGCTTTATTATCTAATCTTATCCGAAAAAGAAAGTTAGTTAAATGTGAACATTATCAGAGGGGAAAAAATTTGGAGTTGCTGGTCCGGCCCACTTGAGATCAAATCGTGCTGTAGTTTGGCCCCTGAACTAAAATGAGTTTATTCTATAGTGTTCTAATACACAATAAACTGAGAACAGATAATGCTGTAGTTCTCCAGTCAGTGGTAAAGTCGTGTCTGAAACCAGGGATTATCACTGGGAGAGAGCTGCACATTGTCTTAAAGAAAATCAAGGCGGCTATGAAAAAATACATAAGATATAAATTCATGTCCAAGTGTTTTAAAGTTCCAGTGGCCACAGATAAAAGATTATCAGAAAGCACAAGGAGTTCTACACTGTGAATTATCTCAAAGGTTGAAGCCAATGGTACAATCTGCTCTGGCAAGAATGGTGGCGAGAGGCCAAGAACTGAGTCTGGACAGAAGGATGAAAGAAAGATGGTGTTCTTGGTCATCACAAACACCATCCTCACAGTTAAACATGACGATGGGAATATCATGCTTTGGTTTAATGTTTTACGGCCAAGTAGAAGTAAACGACATCACGAGAAAAGAAGGTGACATGAAGATTATGGAGGAAACCATTAGGAAGTCGACAGAAAAACTTGGCCTTGGTCAGCACTGGACCTTCCCACAAGACAAGGATCTGAAACTACTTCAAAGTAGTGAAGAAATGGTCCACAGAAAACAAAGAAGTTTGGAGTCCAGACCTGAATCCCACCGAGAACCTGTGGAGGAACTGAAAGCCAGAGTGATGGTGACACGTCATCTTACCTCAATTTGTCACTTGTTTGTCTAATTTTCAGCCAGAAGAAACCTTTTGGTTAAATAAAAATGAACTAAAAAGCTAAATTTGGCATGGCGATGAGTAACTTGCTTCTTAACTACAATGTACTCCAGGGATCCAGCATCCAGGAACATTTGTTACTCACATAACTATGGTTAGGTCCAACAGTAGGCCTCTGACAAAATAAATGATACGGCCTATTTTATTGATTGATTGAAAACTCACACCTTTATCCATGTGTTAACATAACTGCACAAGGGTTTTCTAATCATCAATGAGCCTTTCAATACCATTAGCTAACACAATGTAGCATTAGAACACAGGAATGATGGTTGGTGGAAATGTTCCTCTGTACCCCTATGGAGATATTCCATGAAACATTTCCAGCTACAATAGTCATTTACCACATTAACAAGGTCTAGACTGGATTTATCATTCATTTAATGTGATCTTCATTGACAAAAAAATGCTTCTCCTTAATAAGGACAAAATGACATATATATATATATATATATATATATATATATATATATAGTCAAGCCCAAAATTATTCATACCCCTGACAAATTTTAACTTGAAGTTACTTTAAATGTAAATAAAAGCTGAGAAGTTATTTTTTACACAATGATGCCTCTTGTACATCATCTTATTATCATTTGGGAAACTCCTGTGTCATTTCCAATCAAAAAAAACGACTTGCTGGTTGAATAAAAGTAACTTTAAGTCAAAATTTGCTAGGAGTATGAATAATTTCGGGCTTGACTGCATATCTATCCATCTATCTATCCATCTATCTATCTACATGTATGTACAAACTTTAAATTGCCCTTTTTTCCAGCCAGTGCAAAGGTTAAGTGAGATGACTGAGCAGATTAACACAGAAAACAACCTGCTCCAGCTGCTCCTCTTCCATTAGCAGGTTCCAGGATTAGGGTTCCCTCTGAGATCGCCCAGCAACAGCAGCCATGGAAACGCACAGCTTCAGCTATCAAGAGATTACACGAAAGCACTTTCAGCATCTCCTCTCAGTATAGTCAGACACCTGGGTCTAGTTTTCCTGGGATGCGTGAACCTGAGCTTGTTTTATGACTCCAGAAATTGTCCTGAGATAAATGGGACAAACTGCAGTACAAACAGAAGTGTTCCAGTTTCCCAAAATATCTCCAGGAAATAAATCCCAGAAACAATCCCTCTTTCTCCAAGCAGAGCTAATCTTTGATTGGTAATCCCTGCAATAAAACAATTAACCCAAAAACAGTCTGAGATTACCAGAATAATTAATAATTACCTTTTCAATAACACTTTAATTTTCTTTCTTTCATCATTCTATTTTTTCTGCTGACTCACCCTCTCTCTCCCCTTCCTGACTCATCGTTCAGAGTTGATTCTTGTCATTAAAACATCTGCCCGGCACCTTTTATTGAGCTGAGACTCAAAGGAAATCGTTGAGCATCTAATCAGCTTGTCTGTCCAGGAAATGATTTTTCTATATTACAGTAAGTAAAGGGGTATTTTTGTTCAGTGTTTTCCTGCTTCAGTCTGTTTGTTGTGAAAGGATATTTATGAAAGTATAATCACATCATCCTATAATAACGGCTAAGCCATGTCCACCTGATTACAAAGTTCATTACCTGAACCAAAAACAATAAGTGAAAAGATAAAGGGTTCCAGCACAGAACATTATTACACCAACACTGATTTAAAAAAGATTACATTTTAAAAACAAACTGTGAGAAACAGAGATTTAAAGGCTGATTAAATAATGATTAATACAACAGAAAAGAAGACACAATTAGGCAGCAGTAGATTAGAAGTACAATTCCAGCTACAGCTCCTTTACATCTCGACTTCACTACATCTCAGAGCAAAAAAAATCCACTTTTCTCAAATTTGTTGACAGAGATCACGAAGAAGACAGGAAATATGGCAGTAAAAAACAGTAAAATATATGTAAAATACTGATGCATTGAGTGGATTTATATATACAGTGAAATAATGTGATTTTATGTAGCTTTTAGTCCTTAAACAGGTTAGATTTACCACTCTCTTTATTGCCACGTTATTGCAATTTTTATGAGCAATATCAGAATTTCTTCAGCCTATCTATCCTTGTCTTATCTTATCTTACTTTCAGGATCACTTTAAAACCCGTCATTATGCATGAAAAAACCTCTAAGTGGTTCCATTTATTGTAAAGTAACGTCAATGGGAGCAAATGTGAGGTTGTTGGTTGAAAACAGACAATGTGAAGATGACAAAGCTGTTTACGACCAAATCTCTGGTTTGAAATTCTGCTTAATTTCTCTTTGTGTTAGACAAAAATCATTTTGATCTGATGGTGTTCCTGGATGGCAAATAGAGGTATCATGCTTAATAATGATGAAATTTATGGCAATTCATCCAAAAAGTCTGAGATATTTCAGTCTGGACCAATGAGACCAACAAGCCCACATTTAAATCCATCGTGCCACACAACCCAATGACCAATGTACATCAATGAAAAAAGGAAAAAAGTCAAATAATAATATTCATGTTTACATTATTACTCTCCTCATCAGTTCAGCAGAGAAATGAGGAAAGATCCTAACATGTTTCTCCTTTCTGCCACTAGATGGAGCTATAATGCTGCAAAATAACGTCTGGTCAACCCTTCATCCTGTCCAGACAATCTTCTCTATCTCTGCTCCTCATCTTGTGTTCCCTTTCAGATCTTTTCAAATAAAGACTTCCTCCTCCTGCAGATGTCTCTTGTGTGTGCACCCAACACCCCACCTACCACCACTTACATACAATCTACCACTGACTGTCATCAGTGAATGACTTGCATACATGTAGACTAAGCAGGTGAAGAAGAGGCAAAATTTAGAAGAACTGCAAAAGCTGACCCACCTGTCCTGGACCAACTCCTTCCACCTCCTCTTGTAGGTCTGAATGTACAGCCTTCTTGTTGTGAGGTGACGGCGCTATGATCCTCCCTGTAAAATCCAGAATAGGGTTTAAAATCCTTCCCCCTCACAAACAGCTTATCTTAAAGACCTCATTGTACCATATTTTCCGAGCAGAGCACTTCGCTCTCAGACTGAAGGTTTACTTCCAGTTGCTGAGTTTCCAAAAGCAGTTATCTTGTCCTGTTTTTCCTGTTCTATCTCCATCTGCAAAAAATAAAGATAAAGACACTTTATTAATCCCCAGAGGGGAAATTCAGGTGTCCAGCAGCCCAGTGTGCGACATACATACACTTGGGAAATCAAAAAACATCAGCTTCACGTACCCCCGAGTACCATCAAGAAAAGACAGGGTCTCGTGAAGCATGTACATGATGGCATCCACCACACCCATACCCTCTCAATAGGTGTTTAAGATTACTACACCACATAAAGTAAAATACTAAATCATTCAGTTCCAGATAGCTGTGACTAAATGTTGTGTTCCTTTGTAGACACTCTGTGATCTGGAAGTTGTAATGTGGAAATGATAAACTGAGGCTGAATTTCAGGTTGTTCAGAATGTTTTGTGAAAAGATATTTAAAAGTGAACATTTTCAGAATATACGTGGACATTTTTTGCACTAAAACAAAGGAAAGAGTTAATTCAGAGTTAATAGGTTATTATACTCAGATTTTTCTGGTCTGGTCCACTGGAGATCAAATTAAGCTAAATGTGGCCCCTGAACTAAAACTAGTTTGACACTTGTCCTAAACTGTTTCTCCTTTCTGCCACTCGATGGCGCTATAATGCTGCAAAACAACAGATTATATGAATCAAACTCAGAATAAATGCATTAATTTAAGGCTTGAAATAGTGAGAACAAACTTCATGTACAGGATTGTGATCAGCTGCTACAAACTGAAACCTTTTTGAACTGAACTACAGTGAACAAAAATCAACACAAAACCCCACATTCCTTCATCCTGTCCATCAGACTTCTCCTCTATCTCTGCTCCTCATCTTGTGGAGACAGACTTTTCAGATCCTTTCAATTAAAGACTTCCTCCTGCTGCAGACCCTGACCACAGCGTGTGGAGTGATGCCTTGTGTGTGCACCCAACACCCCACCTACCACCACTCTCATACCGTCTACTACTGACCGTCATCAGTGAATGATCTGTCTTTGAGAGCTCTGCTTCCCAGACGTAGATGTTGAAACACAGACTGAGCAGGTGAAGCAGAGGCTAAACTCTGCAGACCTGCCAATGCTGACGCACCTGTCCTGACCCTCCCACCTCCTGAGGGAAAGATCTCTCCTCCGTCCCAGTCCAGACCTCCAAGCCTGAAGGAAAATGGGCAACATGGCAACAGAGATCGTAGCGTTCCTCCTGACCATCTCCGGGTGGATCCTGGTGTCGTCCACTCTGCCCACAGACTACTGGAAGGTGTCCTCTGTGGACGGGACGGTCATCACCACGGCCACCTTCTGGTCCAACCTGTGGAAAACATGTGTGACTGATTCCACCGGCGTGTCCAACTGCAAGGACTTTCCATCGATGCTGGCTCTGGACGGTGAGTCCAGTAATGATGAGTGTGATGTGTGGGATCAGAGAGTAGAGACAGAAGGATGGTGATGGTGTGTTTCTGAGGAATCGTGCACCTGTTGTTTTTGGATGAATGACCACCATTGTTTTTTTTTAAAAAAAAAAAAAAAAAAATGCATTTGGAACTTGATATTTCCTCCTCTGACTCTGGCTTCAGGCCACAAACAACCACCACATTAAAGCTAAAGGCCAAGCCAGACGTATTTTAGGAAAAGAGCTCCTAATGTGTCCCAATGAAGCAATCTGAGAAAGTCACACAGTCAGAGGTCACTTCCCTCCACTTGTTTGTCACAGAGGAGAAAGCACCGGTTCTTAGTTGTTGTTTTCCTCCTGATCTTTGGTTTGAAGCAGCAGTTTTCATCTTGGAGGTTGGGACCCCGAAAACACAACTATGAGGAGTAAAACTTGAAGTTTCTGGCAACAGTTGGAGTTCACCAGGAGCAAATATGCAGCAAGGTCAGATTTTCTGATGTAAAATAGATTTGAGGCAAATTTGCAGTCGACTTACTGCTCTTATTTTGTGGAAAATTGCAGATTTTCAATTCAACTTTTTGTGCAATTTTGACCAATGTAGAGCAACTTTAACATAGAGTGACTTTAATATCGAGCAACTTCAACTCCTTTAGAGGAACTTTAACTAATATAGAGCAAATGTAATATAGGCCATCTTTAATAATATCAACTTGTAATTTTATTTTGATTTGAGGCAAATTTGCAGTCGACTTATTGGTCTTATTATGTAAAAAAAACTGCTGATTTTCAATTCAACTTTTTAGCTGCAGGTTAGCTAGAACGTTCACTTGTAGTGGCAGGTTGCACAATAGGAAAGTCAGCAATCACACAGAGAAACAGACGAGTATTAATGCTCACAATCACAATTTAGACTCACCATTTAACTGTGCACGTCTCTGGACTGTTGGAGCTCCCAAAGGAAATCCATGGAGGTTCAGGTAGATCAGCTGGCCAGCTACTTCACAGGACTTTTCTTCTTTCTTACTGCCACCAGGTGCTCAAAGGGAATCCAAAAAAAAACTTTGGATGTTTTGGGTTTCTCTGTTCAAAATTTGAAAGGTTTCAGATTTCTCAGTGAAGGGCTTTGAAAGTACAGATGTTTTGAATTGGCACTATGTACACGACCATTCAGAACTTTGGGATCACCCAGAAAATTCCACGTTTTCCATGAAAACTCACACTTTTATTCATGTGCTAACATAACTGCACAAAAGTGTGAGTTTTTATGGAAAACATGACATTATCTGGGTGAGCCCAAACTTTTGAATGGTAGTGTAGAGAAACTTTAACCTATATAGAGCAACTTTAACTCCTTTAGAGCAACTATAACTAATATAGAGCAACTTTAACTCATGTACAGCAACTTTAACTCTGTCAGAACAACTTTAACTTATTTTAGAGAAACTTTAACTCATTTTAGAGCAACTTTAGATGATATAGAGCAACTTTATCTCATCTAGAGCAACTCTAATTCCTTTAGAGCAACTTTAACTCATTTAAAGCAATTTTAACTCATTTTAGAGCAACTTTAACTCATCTAGAACAACTAATATAGAGCAACTTTAACTCATTTAGAGCAACTTTAACTCCTTTAGAGCAACTTCAACTAATATAGAGCAACTATAACTAACAGAACAACTTTAACTCATGTACACTACCATTCAAATGTTTATGTTCTCTAAGAAATGTCCTTATTTTTTAAGGAAAAACAATTTTTTGTCAATGAAGATAACATTAAATGAATGATAAATCCAGTGTAGACATTGTTAATGTGGTAAATGACTATTCTAGCTGGAAATGTTTAATGGAATATCTCCATAGGGGTACAGAGGAACATTTCCAGCAACCATCACTCCTGTGTTCTAATGCTACATTGTGTTAGTTAATGGTGTTGAAAGGCTCATTGATGGTTAGAAAACCCTTGTGCAGTTATGTTAGCACATGGAGAAAAGTGGGAGTTTTACTGGAAAATAAAAGGTGTAACTGCATGTTCTCAGTAGGTCACACTGTTGCCTTTAGAATATTGGATTTTTCACTTCTTCAGGCTTCAGACGGTCTAAAGACTAAACCACTGCTCTCATCCCATGACAACATTGAGACCCATTAAAGGCCAAACAGTTTAAAGCTCTCTGACGTGTCCTCCGTCTGCTGCAGCCTACATCCAGGTGTGTCGGGGGCTGATGATTGCTGCCGTCTGTCTGGGTTTCTTCGGCGCTATCCTCGCCTTAGTAGGAATGAAATGCACAAAGATAGGAGGCTCAGAGACCACCAAGGCCCGTCTGACCGTGCTGTCGGGCTTCCACTTCATTCTCAGTGGTAACGTTGAGCTACATGTTAGGACTTTAGGTCTCATTTTGGGATAAATTCCTCTTGACTTGGGGTAGAAATGTTTGTTCTGATCCACAGGCTTCTGCTGCTTGACTGCCTGCTCCATATATGCTCACAGGATCACAACAGACTTCTTTGACCCGCTCTTTGTTGCTCAGAAGTAAGTATTTGGGATTAAAAGCAGAATTAGTTTGACAGTAGATTGAGGTGAAAGGAAGTCCAGTCGTGAATGTGTTTTCTCTGCAGGTTTGAGCTGGGAGCGGCTCTCTTCATCGGCTGGGCTGGATCTGTGCTGTGTATCTTAGGAGGCCTCATTTTCTGCCTCTCCCTGTCCGAAGGCTTCAGTATCAGGCAGGTGATCCCACATCAGTCATCAGCAACAAGGGCTTAGTAGAAATCTGATTTGGATGGACTCTAAAGTGCACTGAGTGGCTAACTCAATCAGGCAATTTAAATAATGACTTTAACTGCCATGGAGAGGCCAATCCAGTCCAGAACATGCAATAATCTCTCTCAACATCTTGTCTCATAATTGCTGAACCTACCGGCTAAATTGTATGAGAGTTATTTTAATTAGTTAGCGTGACTGAATGTTTTCTTTGTTACAGTCGCATAAGAAGGAGGTGAAAGTCACCTTGGCTGAGGGCAGATATAGGAAAGTGTGGCATCAGGTGGGCAAAGAAAGAAAGAAAGAAAGACATCATTTTCTTTTTGTTGACTTCTTTGGTCTTCATTTAACAACTATCAGCCCAGCTTACACTACACTCTGGGTACGCTGAAGAGAAAAGAAAGAAAGAAATACACGACTGTTCAAGGGTTTGGGTTCATCCAGACAATTCCATGTTTTCCATGAAAACTCCCATTTTTATTCATGTGCTAACATAACTGCACAAGGGTTTTCTGATCATCAGTTAGCACATTTCTCAGTGACCCCAAACTTTTGAACAGTAGTGTAATAAAATACAGTAAAAATATCGTAAAAATATAGCAAAAAGACAGTAAAAATATTTTTAAAAAATTAGCAAAAAATGTAAAAATATAAAAATATCGTAAAAATACAGCAAAACTATAGTAAAAATACATTAAAAATACAGCAAAACTATAGTAAAAATACATTAAAAATACAGCAAAACTATAGTAAAAATACAGTAAAGATATTGTAAAAATACAGTAAAAAATTTAGAAAAAATACAGTAAAAATATCGTAAAAATAGAGTGAAAATATAGTAAAAATGCAGTAAAAAATAGTAAAATACAGTAAAAATGTAGTAAAGATAAAATCAAAATATGGCAAAAATACACAATAAATATACATGAATAAAAGCAGGAGTTTTCATGGAAAACATGGAATTGTCTGGGTGAGCCCAAACTTTACAACCGTGCTGTATGAGGGTGCTTGACTTAAACAGGGATAGTATGAAGTGTTTTTGTTTTTTATGGCTTAATTTCTCGTCCGGATTCTTGCAGAGCTGCGTACTCTTACAGCGGAGCCACGTCATTCGTGACGACACGCAACAAGCACAGCAAGCCGACCAACAACCTGCACAAGGAAGCACGAGAGCCGCCGAGGCAGTTTGGAAGAAACGCTTACGTGTGAAACTGGACTCTTAACCTGAACTGATGGTGGAATTCATCATAATAGTTCTGATCTTCAGAAGGACAGCATTCACATTAATGTACTTCAACGCTGTGGCTGGAAAATCTCCTCTGTGTGACAGTTTACATGTTGTGTTGATTTTAGGTGGCTAAATTCCTCTTTAAATATGACTACTGCTGTGGTCCTTTCTGTCAATAACAATAATAAATAATAAAAGATAAGCTTGTCGCTCTTTTAGGGCAGGAAATTTGATTTGGCACAAAACAAACTCTGCGGTCACCTTCAACAAGCTGGCCTTTCCTTCCTACAGAGACACAATTAATCTCTGTTTCATAACTCTGGAGTCAAAGGACAGCGGGACATCAGTATTTAAAACAGATTTTAAGCCAGTTTTCCAGCATGTTTAAGGTCAGTGCTCCTGCTCATGTTATATGAAGAAGATGGTATGCACTTTTGTACTTTCCTCTTTAAATGTCACATCTTTTGTTTTCAGAGAATTATAGGTTCTCGTGAGTTTTTATCATCAGACATCTTATAAGCTGCTGAGAAAATAACATATTGTGCATTTAATGAGTCTATAAAAATGTAAAACTAGATTATTTTTTGCTGTGGGTAGCTGTGATGTAAGTCAGAGGCGTCAAACTCATTTTAGTTCAGGTTCAACATTCAGCACAATTTGATCTTAAGTGGACCAGAGCAGTAAAATCACAGCATAATAACCTATAAATAACCACAACTCCTAATTTTAGTGCAAAAAGCACATTCTGAAAATGTTCATAATTTACTAACTATCTTTTGTTTTATAAAATATTATGAACAACCTGAAATTTCTTCAGAAAAATAATTTAAATTTCAGCAACATTCAGCTGCAGTTTATCATTTCCACATTACAACTTCCAGATCACACAGTGTCTACAAAGGAACACAACATTTAGTCACAGCTATCTGGAACTGAATGATATAGTACTTAATTTTAAAAAAGACAAAAAACAAAAAAAATACACAAAATATTACAAAAATGACAAACAACAAAAGCGAGAAAAAATGAGACAAATGACACGAAACAAAACAAAAAAGTCACAAACAATGAGACAAAAAAGTTACAAAGCAACAAAAAAATGGACAAACGAGACAAAAATGACAAAAGCGTGAAACAAAAGACAAAAATGATACACAAAACAATGAATAAAGCAAAACACAAAATGACAAAAATGAGACAAAAAAACACAAGCGAGACAAAAAGGAAACACAAAACGACAAAAACGAGAAACAAAACAACAAAAAAGGTGACACAAACGAAAAGGTCAGACAGAAAGAGACAAAAAAACAAAATAAAAAATTACAAAAACGAGACACAAAAGAACAATGAACAATCTAGTATTTTACTTTATGATCCAAACAACTTGTCATGGTCTAGAAATTATTTTAAATTTATAGTTTTACTAATTTACAATCTGCAGTTAATGTCTTCTCTAGAATTTTTACACTTTGAGGGCCGGATTGGACCCTCTGGGGGGCCGGTTTTGTCTCGCAGGCCGCATGTTTGACACCCCTGATGTATACGGGTAATACTTCTGAAGGACCATACAAAGACCTTTCTAGTCGTTCTGGTCCAGACAGTTGACCTCCAGGGGTCACCAGGTCACATCTGACCCCAGAGACGTCTGCGTCCCGACCGGAGGCTTCGCCTCCTACCAGCCATCCGTCTCCACCTGGGAATTATCAGTAGGAACCTCAGGCTATGTTACGCAAAACCTCTTGGCCCAGAGGTTGGATCCTTGAAGCAGCTGGCAGAGAGCAGCAGCTCAGTGCTTTCCGCCGCCTCGCATCCGTAAACAAGCATCAGGTGTCCTGGGCTCTGCAAAACGGAGGCATTGTGCTGTCTAATGTCTGCAATGCATAGAGTACTGTTCAGCTTACATTTTTAACATCACTGCTTTTTCATATTCTTTTTTTGTTGGGTTTTGCAGGTGTAAATAAATTTGCAAAGAATCTTTACAATGCCACTTTATCATAGAAGCAAAATGTAATGTACTGTTTGTCCTCCTTTCTTTATAAAAGTAGGTGAAACTGGTGAAACCTTCAGGAAACTGAAGTACATTATAAAGGGTTGCTATTTTCCTAACATTCATTACAATTCCCCCTGAGATCGTGTAGGATATTTTCAGTTTTTCAGAGTATAACAGCTTGATACCATTAACCTTTAGATGCATAAGTGGGTCAAAAATGACCCGATATCTTTGTAATGAGAAGTTTTTATCATTTCATATTCTAGTTATTCCTCAAAAAACATGTCTTTGATATCATTCCATTTCAATATATAAGTTAACTTTTAAAGAAATTGTGATATTTGTATTACTGCCCCTTTATCACTGATAAAACACTATATTACAAAACATTAAGAACAACCTGAAGTTTCTTCGGAAAAATAAATTCAGTTTCATCAACATTCATCCTCAGTTTATCATTTCCACATTACAACTTTCAGATCACAGAGTGTCTACAAAGGAACACAACATTTAGTCACAGATATCTGGAACTGATGATACGGTGTTATACTTTAAGATCAAAACGACAAAAGTCAGACAAAAAAAGACACAAAACAACAAAACCAAGACAAAATATTACAAAAATGAGACAAAAAAATTGTCAAATAAGTTACAAATCAAAACAAAAATAATGGACAAAAAACTAAAATGACACAAAAAAATTACATAATGACAAAACAAAATGACAAAAAACAGACAACACAAGTGAGACAAAAACCCCACAAATCGACACAAACGATACACAAAACAACGAATAAAGCGAAACACAAAATGACAAAAATAAGACAAAAAACACAAGCGAGACAAAAAGCAAAACAAAAACAAACAAAAAACATGAAACAAAATGACAAAAGTCAGACAAAAAACAAGACAAGAAACAACAAAAACAAGACAAAATATTACAAAAACGAGACACAAAACAACAAAAGAACAATGAGCAATCTAGTATTTTACTATATGATCAAAACAACTTGTCATGGTCTAGAAATTATTTTAAATTTATAGTTTTACTAATTTACAATCTGCAGTTAATGTCTTCTCTGTAATTTTTACACTTTGAGGACTGGATAGGACCCTGTGGAGGACCACTTTTGGCCCCCGGGCCTCATGTTGGACACCCCTAGTCTCCATATTCTAAACTCAAAATCCTGCCACACTCATTTATGGTTATTTTTTGGACAATTCTCTAATTAAATCCCAACTGGGGTCTTTCTGTGTGGAGTTCGATGTTCTCCTGGTGCCTGGTTGGGTTTGATCCAGGCACTGCAGCTTCCTCCCACAGTCCAAAGACATGCTGAGGTCATTTGGTGATTCTAATTAGTTGTAGGTTTGTGTGTGAGCGTGGTTGGTTGTCAGTTTCTCTGTGTGTTAGCCATGCAGTGGACTCTCTACAGCAGGGGCGTCCAACATGCGGCCTGTGGGCCAAAAGTGGTCCTCCAGAGGGTCTAATCTGGCCCTCAAAGTGTAAAAATTCCAGAGAAGACATTAACTGCAGATTGTAAATTAGTGAAACTATAACTTTAAAATAATTTCTAGATCATGACAAGTTGTTTTGATCATAAAGTAAAATACTAGATTGTTCTTTTGTCATTTTGTGTCTCATTTTTGTAATATTTTATCTTGCTTTTGTTGTTTTTTGTCGTTTTTTTGCCGGACTTTTGACGCTTGTCTCATGGTTTTGTCATTTTGTGTTTCCTTTTTGTCATTTATGTAATTTCTTGTCTGGTTTTGTCGCTTTGTAGCTTTTTATCTAACTTTGTGTCTCAGTTTTGTCATTTTGTTTCTCATTTTTGTCGCTTTGTGTTTCCTTTTTGTCTCGCTTGAGTTTTTTTGTCTCATTTTCGTCATTTTGTGTTTTGCTGTATTCATTGTTTTGTGAATCATTTATGTCGTTTTGTATTTTTTTGCGTCGCTTGTGTTGTTTGTCTACTTTTTGGTCGTTTTGTTTCTCGCTTTTGTCATTTTTGGTCTCATTTGTGTTGTTTGTCCATTTTTTTGTCACTTTAACTTTTTGATCTTTTTTTGTCCCTTTTTTTATTTGTTTCATGTCGTTTGTCTCATTTGTGGTCATTTTATGTCTCATTTTTGTCATATTTTGTCTTGTTTTTGTTGTTTTTTGTCTGACTTTTGACATTTGTCTCATGTTTTTGTCATTTTGTGTTTCCTTTTTGTCATTTCTATAATTTCTTGTCAGGTTTTTGTCGATTGTCCATTTTTTTTGTCACCAACTTTTTTGTCAAATTTTTTGTCTTTTTTGTTTTGTTTCATGTCTAATTTTTTGTCATTTTGTGTCTCATTTTTTGTAATATTTTGCCTTGTTTTTGTTGTTTTTGACTTTTGTCATTTTGATCATAAAGTAAAATACTACGTTGTTCAGTTCCAGATGGCTAAATGTTGTGTTCCTTTGTAGACACTCTGTGATCTGGAAGTTGTAATGTGGAAATGATAAACTGAGGCTGAATGTTGTTGAAATTGAAATAATTTTTCTTAAGAAATTTCAGGTTGTTCATGATGTTTTGTAAAAAGATAATTCCTTAAATGTGAACATTTTCAGAATGTACTTTTCTGCGCTAAAACAAGGAGAAAAATGTGGAGATGTGGTTATTCATAGGTTATTATGCTGTGATTTTACTAGTCACTGGAGATCAGATTGAGCTGAATGTGGAACCTGAACTAAGATGACTTTGACACCTCTGATCTACAGGATAAAGTGGTGTTTAGATAATGGATGGATATAACGTTCTATAAAGCAAAGGGAAGGACTGACAGTAATAAAACATAACAAGGTCTAGCAAGAAGACATTGTTTTGTATTAAAGTGCTCGTAAACAACACGGGTTGGAATGACTGATCTATTTGATGAGCCCCAATGGGACATTTCAGCAGAAAAACAAGGAGTGATGAAGCACATAGCCCCACTCTGATCCTCTAGAGACCAGCATTAATGCACATTTAATGGCTGACACAGCTAAACGTACTTCAGACCAAGTAGTTCAACTACCAAGAGCAAATGAGACAAATTTATCAACAAGTTTCTGTCAGATTGATGTCAGATGAGCATTTATTTTTAGCATCATGCCACTTCAAATGAATTTAAGCCACCCTGACCAGATGAACTGCAGTTGCCCAGCAGTCCACCTATATCTCCCTACCACTACCAATAACTTTGTCATAAGCCGAGAGGACTCAGGAACAAAGAAGAGCTCTTTCAACCCCGCCGAAAGAACATTCATCACTCCCAGGAACTCTCATTACCTCAGGTTTACCTCTAATTAGAACCGCACAAAGACGTTACACTGTAATTATGAGACCCACAGCACAGCGAGCTCCTGGTAAAATTCCTAATAACCAGCAGCTTAAAGCCCGAGGCAAAGCCAAGAATGATGCTTCCAGCAGCAGTGTAGGTCAGAGCAGCAGCGTTATTACATACTTCATGGAACACGTAAAGGTCAACAACGCAGAAATATTCACTGTTTCTGGTCCTATCTTAAGCAGTGTGATAGATGTGGTGAATTATTACAAAATGAGGAAAAAAGAGAAGCAAATTATTTCATTTTGCAGATTGTTTACAGGTAGATGCTGTGAAAGGAGAGTCGATGACCCAGATATGACGACATGATCCATGTCAGCTCCACTCTTTGGTAAGGGCCACCAGACTGACCTTCAAAACCACTCTCCAGGAAACCTGTGGGTGGTTTCACAGAGGGTTCGGCTAACTTCATACACAGCAGATGAGCCAAGACGTGCAAAGACGTGACGCAAACACAAATTTGCCCACATATCCTGTTTCCCTCCAAGGATGCATTAACTCTACTTTCCCGTTCAAACTGGAGAGAAAAAGGCTATTGATTACTCCCAACTGAACTTGAGGCTCTTTAACAGGAAGTGTGCATCACAAAAGATTAACATCAACAGGTAGAGGTAGTGGAATGAAGCAGGATTTTGACTTGTAGGGCCCAGTGCTGAAATTCAGAACATCAAGAATGAATTTGGAATATCGAGGCCCCTGCTGCTTCAGGTTTGACTAATTTTCTTTTAATTGGTCTCTTGTGAGTTTCCCAGTTGAGTGGTACTGGAGTAGGAAAATCACTGGAACACCCCTTTAATTAAGCATTTGTTCACATTCCTTGAGTTCTAAAAAGTTTCCATTTTTACAACTTGGCCTTGCTATATGGCGGACTTAAAAGAAGAAAACTACTAAACTTACTGATGCCATAAACAGAATTTCCTCCTTTTAAATTGCATATCAGTGAGAGTACAGAGAGAACTAATAGGGGCATGTAGTCTCCAGTAACCTGAGATACAAGCTGAGGTGAGCACAACTGTTACCTGCAACTCATGGGAAACTGACCAACTGTCGTCTCTCACCCACATGTACAGGAACACCTGGAAAACAACTCTACACCTCTGCTGGGTACCTGAGATCCACTAGTCCTCTCCTGGACGGCAGGACGCCACTTCCACATCACTTTGATTCCAGATGAAAACGGCTTCTGTGTGAGTGAAGGACTGACGAAACAAAGAAGAAAATTATCTAAACTGGACTGTGGATGAGCGATCGAGGATAAAATCAAAACTTCTGGAGGAATCTACTCACCCTGTGCTCTGGTCTGTGGAGGGTGAGTTGATGAAGTTTGCGTTGTATTTTCTACTTTAACCCTCCTGCTGTCTTCATTTCTGGGCACCAAAAAATATTGTTTCTTTGTCTGAAAAAAATCCAAAAATTCTGCAAAAAAAATTCCCCAAATTTCTGAAAATTTGCAAAACCTTCAGGAAGAAAATTCCAATAATTTCTTAAAAGTTTCCCTTAAAACGTTTTCCTGAATGTTATTAAAGAAACTTTTTTTTTAAAACATTTTTTTCCACCAAAAAAAAAAGAAATGTGGACATCAGAAGTTTCACTGTGATTCCCACCCCCCCCACATTTTCAATCTTTAAACGGGTCAGTTTTGACCCGCAGGACGACACGAGGGCTCAGCTCTTTATCACATCCAGCATGATTTATAAACACCTTTCTGTCCTCCTGTGTGGCTTCAGGACACATCCAGATCGTGAGAGGCCTGCTGATGGCCGCTCTGTCTCTGGGCATGCTGGGGTTTGTCCTCAGTCTGATGGGGATGGAGTGCACCTTCATCGGGGGAAAAGACCGCTCCAAGTACAAGAAGATCTACGCCGGTGGATGGTGCCACGTCATCAGCGGTAAACGTCTGGTTTTAACAACACAAATGCAGCTTTATTATACAATTTAGACGGACAGCATTCACATTAAAACCATACGTTTATGACCTGAGATCATCCAGTTAGGCATCTGAACACAAACAGCTGTGAAATGTGACACTTACCTGAGTTTGTTTTTCCGTCTGACCTACTTGTGTTTTGAAGTCCTGCACCGCAACTTGATTCAATTTAAATTTTTTATTGTGTTTTGTGGATGTTTATGAAGATGCGTATTTTGACAGAGGTCTAAAATACTAACTTTGGTGATTTAACTAGAAGATCTACACCACCGTTTCAAAAGTTTGGAGTCACTCAGGCAATTTCATGTTTTCCATGAAAACTCCCACTTTTATTCATGTGCTAACATAACTGCACAAGGGTTTTCTAATCATCAATGAGCCTTTTCATTAAAAATTTCCAGCTAGAATAGTCATTTACCACATTAACAATGTCTAGACTGGATTTATCATTCATTTAATGTTATCTTCATTGAAAAAAAGGAAAAAAAGTGACCTCAAACTTTTGAACAACAGTGCATATATATATATACATATATATATACTTTTTTTTTTTTTTTTAAAATAGATGCTGCAGTGAGGTCTTCTCACCTGCGCCAAAATTACTCAAAAGCAGCTCTGTTGTCCGTAAAAATGTGGACCGGATGTCTTGAAGCACATAGACAATAATTCACCACGATAATAAAATGATGAATTGTAAAATAACCAACGTTCTGCTGCACAGATCTCAGACGACTCACAAAAAAAAACAGCTCTAAATGCCTACAGCACAAATATTTAAATAATTAACTTTTCAAACAAACATTTCCAATGATTATTAAGTACAAATTTGGTGGAAAATGTAGCCTGCAAGCTGCTTTTTAAGGTTTTACATTTGTTTAACTTTTCCATTTTAACCATAGTGGGTGTTTTTGTGTTGATGCCGAGGTGCAACCCACATATCTGGATATATTTGATGTTCTTTAGACTTGACTTGAGTTCAGTTGTTTGTTTTCTTGCTTGTTAGTTTTTTTTGTAGGTTTGCTTTGCTTGTTTTTTGTTGTTGTCAGTAAGGTGGTATTATTTAAAGGCAGTGTTTCATGACTGTGGTTTTACCTCCAACATCATCATGACAGCATGTGCTGCTTCACATTAACCTTTGAACAGGTTAGGAGATGTTAAAGTGACAAAGTGAGCTCAAACGTATCACCTCTTTGGACTTCATTGCTTCCAGCTGTCAGAGTTTGGTCATGATTCTGCCACTTTAACATATTTTATGAATTATTTGTTTCTTGTAGAGAACAAAATCAACGACCTTGCCAGGAAAATGGAGAAGCAGTTTGCAGACAGAGTGGTGAAGAAACCAGCAGGGGGCGTGAGCATCTTACCAGAGAGGAAGGATGAGATCCAGGAACTGACGGTAAAAGGACTGAACCTCTGTAGAGAGCTTTGGTCGTCACTGTGGAGTCAGATTATCTGTGTCGATGATGGCAGTAGTTGGTGAATAACATTAGATGTCCGTATGTGGTGACAGTACACAGACCTGGAGGAGAGCAGTGAGTGGATGGTCTCCTCATTAGAGGAAAGACTAGAAGTGTCGAAACCAGAAGTGTCCAACATGAGGCCCGCGGGCCAAAAGCGGCCCTCCAGAGGGTCCAATCCGGCCCTCAGAGTGTAAAAATTCCAGAGAAGACATCAACTGCAGATTGTAAATTAGTAAAACTATAAATTTAAAATAATTTCTCGACCATGACAAGTTGTTTTGATCATAGAGTAAAATACTAGATTGTTCATTGTTCTTTTGTCATTTTGTGTCTCATTTTTGTAATATTTTGTCTTGCTTTGTTGCTTTTTGTCTTTTTTTTGTCTGACTTTTATCATTTGTGTCATGTTTTTGTTGTTTTGTTTCTCGTTTTTGTCGTTTAGTATTCCTTTTTGTCTCGCTCGTGTTTTTTGTCTCATTTTTGTCATTTCGTGTTTTGCTTTATTCGTTGTTTTGTATATTGTATTTGGCATTTTGTTTTATGGTTTTGTCATTTTTGTCTCTTTTTTTTTCTTTTTTAAAGTAAAATTCTATATTGTTCAGTCCCAGATAGCTGTGACTAAATGTTGTGTTCCTTTGTAGACACTCTGTGATTTGGAAGTTGCAATGTGGAAATGATAAAGTGAGGCTGAATGTTGCTGAAATTGAAATAATTTTTCTTAAGAAATTTCAGGTTGTACATGATGTTTTATGAAAATAGATAGTTGGTTAAATGTCAACATTTTCAGAATGTACTTTTTTGCACTAAAATTTGGAGTTGTGGTTATTTATCGGTTATTTTGCTCTGATTTTACTGGTCACTGGAGATCAAACTGGGCTGAATGGGGCTGATGAAATAAAATGCGTTTGACTCCTCTGATCTACAGGTTTAACTGGAGCAGCGGGAACACAGCTGTTTTTAATTTGAGCTTCCATCTGTCACAGACATTTGTTTTATCCTACAGTCAGATTAAAGGTAGAGGAAAGATCGATGAGATTGTTGAGCTGGTAAGCATATTTAGATCCAGTTTCCAGATTTACTGTCCGTCTCACTCCCACTGCTTCTTCTATTGCAGGTCACAGCATGATTTTTTCAGGATTACTTTTGGAAATTCTTGCATTTTGCTCTGCATTTCTTCTGATCCATAACGAACTGTGAGTGTGATGGTCCCGTCCCGTTATAACACACTGAATGTTTAGGGAACTAAAAAGCACATCTGTTGTAAAATCACTGCAGATTTAAATGGGATCAGCTGGAGAAATTTACTGCACCTCAGACAGAACCACAGCAGCTGCAGCTGAGCTCACAACCAGCAGCTTTAAATGAATAATGAGCAATAAATGTACCGTGTAAAGCATTCTGTTTAGTTCTCTAAACTGGAAATGTGTTATAACTGGACTGCTCATATGAATCAGAGAGAATCTGAAGCACATTTTGGTGACACAGAATCAAATATTCTGGCTGTTATTTGGCAAATTGGTTTTGAGTGACATCTTATAGTACCTCAGAACAAGTACAGGACACTGTCTGGAAGCCAGAGAAGAAAGAAAATTCCATCCATCCATTATCTACACTCAATCCTCATTAGGGTCATGGGGGGCTGAGGTCTATCACAGCTGACTTGGGTTGAAGGTAGGGGACACCTGGACAGGTCACCAGTCTGTCGCAGGGCTACAAATAGAGACAAACAACAGAAAGAAAAGTGACCTTTATAAATACAAAAATACTTAATAGGAAAATTCAACCAGTTTAGTTTTTGTTGTTTTACTGAATTCACAAAAAACATTAAAACATTCATCAAAATGACTGAGCAGAAATACACCAAATTTACTTTAGCTGTCCTCATAAAGGTGAAAAATACAAGTAGGAGGACTGATTTCATGCAGCACAAGGGATGCCTTCCATCTGGCGAAATGTAGAAAAGCAGAAGTAGAAAAAACTTCAGGAGCTTCAAAATAATAAATGAGAGATTATCTCGATGCAACAAACTAAAGGTCAAAATCTTAAAATATGCAGCCATTAAAATGTAAAACGTGTGTAAGGCTTTTAAAAAGTCTGATGGAAGTTTTCTAAATTTTTTAATCAAACTAAAAAAGGAGTCAGATTTGAAGTGTAGATTTGCTCTCAAAGAACAAAAACTCCATAAATTTAAAAGATACAGTAAAGAGTATTATTTTACATGTCATATTTTGAATTACTGTCATACTTTTCTGTGTTTACTAGATGTTGAAAGGTTTTCTAACTATGTGATGTTAATGCTGTTTGTATCTTTAGTTTAATTAACATAACAGCTCAACTGAATGTAAGGAACCCAGATATAACATCCCCCTGGTGAAGGTGACATACCTGAGTAGTGGAACCTGGTCGTGTTTTGATCAACAGATTTGTAAACAAGTATTAAGTGTTGTCATATTCATGTTCTCTTTTATACTGAACCTCAGTGTGCATCGAAAGAACAAAGCAAAAAGACAAAAAAGATCTACAGCCTCAGTAGACGATGGATGCTTCCTGATAAAAGACAAAAATGGCTCTCAAATTCAAACAGCAGTTATTGTTAAGCAGAATTTATGTATATTTATATTATTTATGCCAATTCACTTATTTGCTTTCTCGCAGCAAGATGGATGAAAAGATCGATACCACTCTGATACCTCTCCATCCAGTAGACCAGGGCTGTCAAACTCAGTCTAGTTCAGCAGGTCCATTTCCAGCAACCATCACTCCTGTGTTCTAATGCTACATTGTGTTAGCTAATGCTGTTGAAAGGCTCATTGATGATTAGAAAACCCTTGTGCAGTTATGTTAGCACATGGAGAAAAGTGGGAGTTTTCATGGAAAACATGGAATTGTCTGGATGACCCCAAACCTTTGAACGCTAGTGTACGTTACAGTATTTATGCTAAGCTAAGCGGCTCCATATTGACATGGCGGTGGTATCAATCTTTTCATTTCCCTCTCGGTAAGAAAGCATGTTAACATGTTCCCTAAAAATGTCAGTCTAGTCACTCCCTCGGCTCTGAGTTCCGGTCCAGCTCAGACGAAGCTGTCCCTGCTGAAGGTTCGACCGGTCTTCGTCGTCGCTCTGGTTGCTCGGCTCTTCCTGCCTTCATAGAACAGCGGTGGCACCAGAGTCACTCTAGATGATGAGGCCGGCAGCATGTAGGTCCGTCTGGTTCGGCCAGTGGCGTAAGAAACCGGCCTCCGTGGCCGATCTGATGAGCTGATGAGGTTGAAAGAGGAAATACAACGTGAACTTACTATACTACTCAAGTTTGTTGGCCGTGTTACTGTTGACATTCTAAGACTAGACGACTTTTAAAGAGGAGGGTTTCTGTTCACCTTGATGGTAGACCTTCTTTTCCAGCGAAGGTAGTCAACACCGTCCCTCCTGAGATGAGCAGGATGGAGCCTCCCCAGCCGATGAAAACAGCAGCTCCAAGTTCAAATCTGAGCAGCACATGTGGAGGTATATCTGTTAATGTGTTTCTCTGTCTTGGACATTATGATAATGCTCATGTCTCTTAAAAAACTTACTTCTGTGCCCTGAAATTTGGATCCACAAACTCAGTGATGACTCTGTTGGCCCACCATGAATAGGTGATCATACCACAGAATCCTACCAAGAAAAAGTCAATGCTGTAAATATCTGGAATTTCCCTCGACATTAATAAAGTATCTATCTATCTATCTATCTATCTATCTATCTATCTATCTATCTATCTATCTATCTATCTATCTATCTATCTATCTATCTATCTATCCATCTATCCATCCATCCATCCATCCATCCATCCATCCATCCATCCATCCATCCATCATCTATCCATCCATCATCTATCCATCCATCCATCCATCATCCATCCATCTATAGCTTGATATAAAAACATGAAAGTGTTCAGATATGTTTACCTGACACCAGGTAGGTTATCCCTCCAGCAAACGTCACCCTGGCGTTGGCGATCTCTGAGCCTCCTATTTTAGTGCATTTCATCCCTATCAGCGTGAGGACGCCTCCGAAGAAGCCGGTGATGACGGCGCAGACGGCCAGCGCTCTGCAGGCGTGGAGGAACACTGCAAGGAAACAGGTGTGACTGAAATACAGCAAACACTAAAGACAGAAAATTAACCATCAGAGCACTTATTACCATTTTAGTTCCTCATATTGTTCATGTAAACAGGAAGTCTTTGTTAGCTGGAGCCATATTCAGTGAGGGTCTGTGTGAAAACTCTTCCTTCTTATTCTGTTAGATCACATGTTGTTTTGTTGTTTGACTGTTATTGGTGTTGGGTGGCAGATATTTATCAGTATTTACATGCAGACATAGACTACTGGACACACCTTCTCATTCAGTGGTGTTATTTCATAATTTTCTTGCAGATTATTGTAGTATTGTATTGTAGATTTCTTGTAGATTGTAGATTAATACTGAAGACATCAAAACTATAAAAGAATCCATGTGGAATTATCCTGTAAACAAATAAACTTTTAGTATTCAGTATAAAACTACAATGTAGAAAATTATACAAATAAATAAAAAGCATTGATGTGTCCAAATTTTTGACTGGTAGTGTATTTATAGTCATGCTAAGCCCATTGTCAGGTATATCAGAGGTGCTTCCACCATTCAGGCTAAGACCATAAAAATGTTTATTAGACACATTTATCTGACAAATCTGAATATTTAGTAGAAGACCAGTGGAATTATTTATCTTACAAATTTACCCAAATAACATACGCTACCGTTTAAAAGTTTGGAAGTCACTTAGAAATTTCCTTATTTCTATGAGAGAAAGGCAGCTTTTTATTTAATGAAGATAACATTAAATGAATGATAAATCCAGTCTAGGCATTGTTAATGTGGTAAATGACTATTGTAGCTGGAAACAGCTGATTTTTAATGGAATATCTCCATAGGGGTACAGAGGAACATTTCCAGCAACCATCACTCCTGTGTTCTAATGCTACATTGTGTTAGCTAATGGTGTTGAAAGGCTCATTGATGATTAGAAAACCCTTGTGCAGTTATGTTAGCACATGGATAAAAGGGGGAGTTTTCATGGCAAACATGAAGTTGTCTGGGCGACTCCAAACTTTTGAACGGTAGTCTAAATATTAAGTCCTTACGATATTATCCATGATATAAATTTACGTCAATAATTACCTACAAATTCAGAATTGCTGCTTGTTCTTGATTTGCATATTTATCTATTGTCTCTGAATTCAATATCTTGGTGTGACTCTTGATTCCATGCTGTGTTTCAACAGCCACGTTAAAGGAACATCTAACAGTGAAATCCAACCTCAACACTTTTAGACAAATCAGACCTTTCATAACACTTGGTGCTGCTAGAATGTTTCTACATCCCATGATCTATCTATGTAAATACATGAAAAATCATAGACTCACTCTATAAACAAATCATTAAAGGTCTTCGATTGAAAACCAATGTCATATCATGTTAAATTTGCTTGTTTGATTTCAAAGGTGTTCCATGGACTCGCTCTATTTGGTTTTGATCTATTTTTTTTCCAAGTTAGAGAAGGAATAACATATTGAGAATGTTTTTTATCCACCTATCCCATCCTAATGATTCTTATACTTCCCCTAAACCTGATCAGCAGCCCAGCAGAGTAGCAAAACATGAAGAAAAGGTGATGAAGTTCTGAGATGATCCTACCTGGCAGGGCCAACATGGAGGGGTAATCCTTGCAGTCAGACACCCCCGTGGTGTCGGAGATACAGTCCCTCCACAGGTTGGAGTAGTAGTTGGAGGTGGTCAACACGATGCTGCCCACCTCGGAGAACGTCCAGTACTCTGTGGGAAGAGTGGAACACACCAGGATCCATCCACACAGGCAGGACACGAAGCAGCCGATCTCCAGGTACATCACCACCGTCCTGTACTTCATGGTGAGCGCTGGTCCTCCACCAGAAACACTCAGAGATGAATGAAGCTAACGAGCTGTCGGTGTGGGAACTGATCTGCCCCTCTGAAGCAGCAGAGCGGACGTTTGTTTCTCATCTTATCTCTTAGATGGTTTTGTCCAGTAAGCATCTTTCACGTTCCAACACAAGGATTACATCATACTGGATCGTCCTGCCGTTCAGCTAACCCAGGCATTTAATTTTACTTCCCACGGACTTTAATGTCATATGTGTAAAAATATAAAAATTCTATTGAAAAAAGACAAAAACGTAGAACTTTCACCACTTTTTGAGCTCATTAAAACCCATTAAGTTAAAAGTATTGCAGTGTTACCATCCAGAATGCAGATATGACCATAAATCATTGTCATTGTAAAGCAGAAGCAGAAATTTCAGGTTTTTTTGATTTCCCAAAATTCAGGTAGGGCTGCAATAAAGATTATTTTTGTTTAAGGAAATGAATATTTTGTTTTGCCTATAAAATGTCTGATCTCCCCTCATAATTTCCCAGAACATAATAAAAAACATAGGCTAAAGTGTTTTTTCTGTGTAATTTTGTAAATTTTTCTTCATACCTTTGTAACTTTGTCTTTTTTGTTATGTTTCGTCTCTTTTGTCTCATTTAGTTTTAGTCTGCGGTGGATTTAGAAGGCCAGGGATTTCATAATTAATCAGAAACACTAAAAAATAATTAGAGAATATTTAGAAGAAGAAAACTACTAAACTTACTGATGCTATAAACAGAATTTCCTCCTTTTAAATTGCATATCAGTGACAGTACAGAGAGAACTAATAGGGGCATGTAGTCTCCAGTAACCTGAGACACAAGCTGAGGTGAGCACAACTGTTACCTGCAACTCATGGGAAACTGACCAACTGTCGTCTCTCACCCACATGTACAGGAACACCTGGAAAACAACTCTACACCTCTGCTGGGTACCTGAGATCCACTAGTCCTCTCCTGGACGGCAGGACGCCACTTCCACATCACTTTGATTCCAGATGAAAACGGCTTCTGTGTGAGTGAAGGACTGACGAAACAAAGAAGAAAATTATATAAACTGGACTGTGGATGAGCGATCGAGGATAAAATCAAAACTTCTGGAGGAATCTACTCACAGAGAGGCTCTGACATGAAGATCCGAGTGGTCCAGATCTGGGGCTTCCTGATGACGGTGTTGGGCTGGATCTTCGTGGCCTGCACTATGGCCATGGAGGGCTGGAAAATCACCTCCATCGGGGGCATGGGGGGCTCGTCCATCATCAAGGTGGCCTGGTACTGGTCCAGCCTGTGGAGGTCCTGCTTTACAGACTCAACTGCTGTCAGCAACTGCTATGATTACCCTGTGCTCTGGTCTGTGGAGGGTGAGTTGATGAAGTTTGCATTGTATTTTATAGTTTAAAGTCTTTATCACATCCAGCATGATTTATAAACACCTTTCTGTCCTCCTGTGTGGCTTCAGGACACATCCAGATCGTGAGAGGCCTGCTGATGGCCGCTCTGTCTCTGGGCATGCTGGGGTTTGTCCTCAGTCTGATGGGGATGGAGTGCACCTTCATCGGGGGAAAAGACCGCTCCAAGTACAAGAAGATCTACGCCGGTGGATGGTGCCACGTCATCAGCGGTAAATGTCTGGTTTTAACAACACAAATGCACCTTTATTATACAATTTAGACGGACAGCATTCGTATTAAATTCTTAAATTCACACCTTTATGACCTGAGATCATCCAGTTAGGCATCTGAACATTGAATCGAATGTCGAAACAATGTCTAGCAATGTCTTGCATTTATGATTCATTTAATGTCATCTTCATTGAATAAAACTGCTTTGCTTTCAAAAATAAGGACATTTCTAAGTGACCCCAAGCTTTTGAACCATAGTGTACATGGAAAATGTTTTGAAAGAAGCATAATATGCATATTTGTAATAAAATAACAATAAGACAACAATAAGCATCTGAGGAAGGAGGCTACCCTTTGTGGTTTGATGCAAAATGTCCTCAAGCCTCTTATACCAAATTTTACATCACACTAGTAACATAGGCTTAACTTTACACCATTAACAGACAGAAATGGCAAAAAATAAATCCCAAAATGGCAAAAATAACATTTCCATCAGCCTCAACTGCTCTTTGTCATAAGTGGTAATTATTATTATCATTAAACTAAGACGGATAAGGTGGCGCCAGTTAATAAGCATGTCTGCAGTTTCCTTATCAACATGTAAACATCACATTCAGCACAACGCACTGCTTTATCTTGACAGGTAATCAGCTCATAGACTTACAGCTGCTTATAGCAAATCCTAACTATTAACTACATTTAACATGATGCAAAAAAAGAATTATTAAAATTGTACAGATTGCCCCCTAAGTTGTAAAATGAAGAACCTTAGAATTACATTTTTTCACCCTCTTCTATTAGACTCGTATAAATGAAGCCTATAAACAACGCACTTGATTAGAAAGTATTCTTTATATACAATTTCTCCACTGATACACTATGTTATATTATATATTAAAGACAACTAGAACAGTTTGTGATTGTTTGGATGAATTACAGCTCTTAGTTTGACTGAAATCCAGGCTTTGTGATATGAGATGGCTGAAACTTGATGCTCTAACATCATGAGATGGATCAGCCGGTTGAGTTATCTGTCCTGGTAAAACTTTGGAAGGGTTAAAATTCAAGCAGGAATGCAAAACATTTCGATGAAAATATTAGAAAATAAAGAAAAGTTGGTGTTTTACCAATTATGTTGTGATGGTCCCTTCAATCCTCAAGTGTTGCAGTGTTGTCCTCAGTCAGTGTTTCTAGTCATGCGTTAGGTTGTTTAAATTGGTGCAATTTGTTGTGTTAAAGTTTTTACTAATGGCATTTGAATCTGTCTAAAACATACATTACCCAGTCCTAACTGTACTCCTGTACTAGTGGGTATTATCAGCTGTTTGTAGTCAACAGAGTAACTTCAGGTTTTTCTCTCATTCTCAACATGATTTACCTTCAGGTTTGCTGGCTTCATCTGGATATGCAGTTTATGCCCAGTACGTCTCAGTGGAATACTTCAACCCGAACTTCGATGGACTGAAGTAAGTTACCTGGTTTTAATGTACGCTGCCTGTCCAAAAAAGGGCGCACACTTTCTGTCCAGAGTTGGACTCATTTTCTGGCAATATCTTATATTGATGATGGGAGAGTTGGACAAAGTCTTCTCCAGATTATCCCAAAGACCCTCAGTGGGGCTGAGGTCTGGACTCTGTGGAGGTCAATCCATCTCATGCTCCCTGATCCACTCATTCTCAAAGTGACCCCATGGATCCTGACATCATCATTTTGGAACATGAAGAAAAACTCCACTGATGGAAAGACCTGGTCATTCAGTATCTTCAGGTATCAGCTGACCTCACTCTTTGGGAACATAACGTTGGTGAACCTGACCAACCCCAGATCAGAACCCTAATCCCCACAGGCTGGTAGGAACTAGCCATGATGAGGGCATCATTTCATCTCAAGTCTGAGACAAAAAGATGACAAATTTAGTGGAACTGCAGCAATTCCGGTGCAGTTACTAAATGTGTAGTCTTTCTGACTTGGTTCTTCAGGTTCTTGATGGGTTTTAGTCAGTACTTTGGGGAGACCAGTCTAGAACCTTCATTCCAGCCTGATGGAACCATTTCTTTACCACGTCTGATGTGTATTTGGGCACACTGTGTTGTTGAAACATCCAGCTGTGTCCAAGATCAACCTTCTGCTGATGGTTTTGGGTTTTCCTGAAGAACATGGAGGTGATCTTCCTCCTTCATTGTTCCATTTACTTTGTGGAAAGTTCCAGTTCCATGGAGCATGATACTGCCACCACCATGCTTGGTCATAGATTTGGTGTTCTTGGGGTTAAAAAAAAGCCAGAGACCTGTCAAAGACAGTCTGAAACCAGTCCCCAACAAGTCTTAAACCAGAACCAAAATCAAACCTCAACTACTCCTAGAAAGTCCAAGACATTGCATAACCAGTCCTAAACCAGTCCTAAAAAGGTCTAAAACCAGGGCCAAAATCAAACCTAAACCAGTCCAAAAGAATGTTCAGAACCAGTCAGAATCCAGTGTGAAACCAGTCCTAAAAGTCAACAACCAGCACAAAGTCGGGACCAAAACCAAACCGAAACTACTGGCCCCATCACTCTGGAACATCCTGGAAGATGATGGTTCTCCAATGGAATACTCTTATCTATTTGATGAGTTAAATCCAGGTGGTGACTTTTTTTTGGACAGGCAGTGTAACTACAGTAACTGAAATCTTTAAATCTCACTCTCTCTCTTGGTGTGACGTCTACAGGTATGACCTTGGCACCCCGCTGTTCCTCGGCTGGGTGGGCGCAGCCTTTCACTCCACTGGTGGTTTCTTCTATCTGTGGTCGGTGTGCAAGCCGCTCTGTGGAGGAGAAGCCACGTGAGTCCAGACACATGTTGTTGTTGTTGCTGCTGCCAGAGGAAGTGAATAAATAACTCCACTTCCTCTATAAATACCAGCACCCTGCTGCTCAGAGTGGAGTGACTCATTATCCACAGGGCTGTGTTAAAGCCGAGCTGCTTTTGAAGGTGGGAGTGTGCAGGTGTCTGTTGTGGGAACGCTCCAGCATAACCTCAAGCTGTGGGTGTAAATAAAGACAGGTCTGGTGTTTTCCAAGCCATTCTAGTTAAATGAGGAGAGAAAACATGTCACTATGGAGCACTTTAAACACTAGAGGGCGCTCAAAGAACACACAAATGTTGACAACTGTTTGCACAGCTCGAAACCTCACTTTATCCTCCCATTTCTAAAGAATCTCTGGATGTACACTACCGTTCAAAAGTTTGGGGTCACTTAGAAATGTCCTTATTTTTGACAGAAAATCAGTTTTTTTTTTTACAATGAAGATAACATTAAATGAATGATAAATCTAGTGTGGACATTGATAATGTGGTAAATGACTATTCTAGCTGGAAATGTTTAACCCTCATGTCGTCCTGCGGGTCAAAATTGACCTGTTTTAAAGTTTGAAAATGTGGGACAAAAAATATATATTCATAGTGAAACTTTTGATGTCCACATTTTCAACATTTTTGGGAAATTTTTGAACATTTTTTGGTGGAAAAAAAATGTTAAGTTTCTTAAGATGATTCACAAAAATCAAACAAAATCCAGTGAAATTCGCTGGATTTTGGTTGATTTTTTGTGAACGTTCTTCAAGAAAATATTAGAAGTTTTACTGATATATATGTATTCACTTTAGATATTTTTTTTTTGTGTTTTTTTTTCCAGCAACCATCACTCCTGTGCTCTAATGCTACATTGTGTTAGCTAATGGTGTTGAAAGGCTCATTGATGATTAGAAAACCCTTGTGCAGTTATGTTAGCACATGGATAAAAGTGGGAGTTTTACTGGAAAACATGGAATTTTCTGAGTGAAGCCAAACTTTTGATCAGTGGTGTATATATTAATAATTCATATATAATGTTGCTCCAGGTCTCTACTTTAACATGACAGTGTTTTTTTGATAGCTTGTTTGTGTTTTCCCCCCAAAAACCAAACTACGATGCAAATTTTTCTCAAACATTAAGAACACAGTTCACGTTATCTGTATTTTCGCTGAGATTTACTAGACAGCTGTACAGGTGATGTTTGTGATATTTTGAGGTTTTCCTAGTGGGATAAGATCATCATGAAGTTAGACTCAGGGCTTTAAAATAATACTAAGTGTTAACTTTTTTACAAATCAAAAACATGAAAATTGTTAATAGCAAATGGGGCTCTGGAACCTCTTCATATTTAACAACGCATATGTGTATCTCTCTCTCTCTCTTTTTTTCTTTTAGAATAATCAAAGTTCAAGCTCTGCCAGACCCAGAGGAAACCAAGTCCACTACAGCTCTGTCAACAGTGTCCAAGATCACCTCCAAGACCAAAGTGTCCTCTATTTCCGAGCTGTCGTCCAGGTCTGAACGCACAGACGTGTCTGCCATCTCCTCCAGATCAGGACGTACATCCAAATCTGGTCGCACAGCAAAGTCGGGGCGTTCATCGAAGACGGGGCGAACCGCCAGGTCTGTGGGGTCCAGCTCAGCGTCCAGATCTGGATCGGGGTCCGAGATCTCGTCAAGATCCAGCATATCGACTCTGTCAGAGTCGAGGAGCAGCAGCAGCAGCCGGACAGCGTCGTCACTGTCAGGCAGCTCGAGGAGCGAAACTACACCATTCATCAAAAACTCTTATATCTGAACAATGTCAGACAAATAATAATGAATGTGATGAACTGGATGTCTTTCTGTTTAATTTGTTAATAGGTGGGAAAAGCACATTTATAGTTAAGTTCTGTAATATTTAAATCTTTGATGTATTAATGTTTTTTCACTGTAAAGTTTCTGCTGCCTGTTGTCCATGTTTATCATCTCCAGTGTGTTTGAACACGTCTTCTAATTGAACTGTCGGTCTTTTGTAACCTTTCAGACAACAAATAAAACTCTGTCAGCCTAATCAGGTCTGGTTGACAGTAAACACAGTCGGCTTTGCTGTTTTTCAAACCTCCACCCAAATACACAAGCAGCAGCAGCAGCAGCAGCAAGAAGAGCTAATCTCGAAGACCAGACTAAACCACACACCTAGACTTTGTGTTTATAGGTGAATTAGCTCGGAAACTAATTCATAACTGCAGTTTTAGGCACATTTAAAGCTCTACAGCGAAGGTTCTTCTACTTACCAGACTGAAGGGATGTGGAGGAGGGCGGCTCAGATCGTGGGTCTGCTGTTCTGCATTCTGGGCTGGGGTTTGGTGGGCTGCACTCTGGCTATGGACCACTGGAGGTAGGCAAAGAAACAAACACAGCAATTAATTCTGGTGTCTCAAATGAGGACTATATCTCATGTAAAATGCACCAAATCAACTAGAAAAGCACTAATTATATTTGACTATATGAATGACCAAGATTGCTGCTAGTGTCCATGTCAATCTTATGTTTCGTGTGATATTTATTGTTATTATTTATGGTTTTTATTGAGTTTTTACTGCATTTTTACTGTTTTATGTGGTTTTTATTTTTTTAATTAGTTTTTTATTGTTTGCTTACTGGAATGCTTGTGCAAATTTGCTGCAAAACAAATTGCCCTTCAAGGGTCAAATAATAAAGTTGAGTTGAGTTTGATTCTTAAACCCTGTAAGCATTTACAACCCTATCTTCATTCCAGATGTGGACGACTAAATACAGCACCGAACCTTTGTTCTAAACCTCCCAACTATTGAAAAAGTTAGTCTGGAGTATCAGTATCAGCGACAGCGGCCCTGTGTTAACTCAGTATCAGATCGACACCAAATCTTGCAGGATCGTACACCACTAACAGTGACGCCGTGCCGCTATCTCGCAATGATACAGAAATCTTTAACAAATCCATGGATCCAGACTATAAGTCGCATCACTGCCAGAATCTAATCACTTGGTCTTTGTGTCATTTCTGACCTTCAGTGAAAATTTCATCCAAATCAGTTAGTCCATCTTTGAGTAATGTTGCTAACAGACAGACGGACAGCGATCTTCATATAACTCCACCATTCCTTGACAGAGTCATGCGTAACTTTAAGGCCTAATACAATGTAAAAGGGTGAGTTATATCAAAATTCACCCCTCATATGTTGGTCATGAATGTGGAAATTAGCTATAGAGACCAGAACAGTTTATTGTACCAGACTGTAAACGTGTTTATTTCGGCTGTAAAGTTGGACATTTTAGCATGGGGGTATAGGGGAGTTGGCCCACTTTTACAGCCTCAAGTGGACATTAGAGGAACTGCAGTTATTTTTTTTTTGCACTTGGCGTTCCTTGGCGGAGTAACAAGACTGTGCAAACCTGAATCGATATTCTATTATGATTCTATTGATTGTATGTCTGTTCTTACTGGAGGGTGGCCCAGCTGGGGGGTCAGGGGGGCTCCTCTGTGGTGGAGACGGCCTGGTTCTGGTCGGACCTCTGGAAGGACTGCTACGAAGACTCCACCGCTCTGGTGAACTGTGTTGACTTCGGGGTGCTGTGGACTGTCAAATGTAGGTAAACTTCACTGATCAATAACCACTGTAGCAGCATAAGAGTAGAAAGGTGATTATTTTAAGCCTTGGATGTGTTTTACGTCACCAGCGTACATCCAGGCAGTCAGGGGGCTCCTGCTCACCGGCCTCTGCCTCGGTTTGATTGGTGCAACCCTCATGTTTTTTGGAATGGAGTGCACACGCATCGGTGGAGACCAGAGGAATAAAAACAGGATGTTAATAACAGCGTCTGTTTTCCACGTGTTGGGCTGTGAGTACAAGTTGTTTGCGCACAGAAAGCTTCAGGTGTTCTCATGACACCCACTCACAGGTTGTTCTTGTTTTTTTCCCATGTGTTTTTGACGCTCCCTCATGCAGGCGTATCAGACGTGGCCGGGTATTGTTTGTATGTAAACACGGTGGCTGCAGCTTTTCTACACAGCAAAGCAGATCCATCCAAACTGAGGTAACGTGCAGCTTGTAAACAACCTGCATAAAGAAGTAAATGAAAGAAAAATAAGTCTTGTTTTTAACTGCTGTCTCCTCAGCTATGAAATCGGATCTCCCTTGTACGTTGGCCTGGTGGGGAGTTTTATTATCCTGCTGGGTTGTACAGTTCAATGTGCAGCTGCATGCAGAGTTCAGCATCAGAAAAGGTTTGTCCACCGAGTTTTTAACTGAATAAACCACAATTTAAGCTTCCAGATTTTAAAGTATAGTAACGTAGTAAACTGTTCACTGTCTCTGCAGCAGACATGCCACTGTTCCTTCCATCAGAGAGAAAGGAGGAGGCTCGATCCGGCAACAAAAACACACACATGGGCCGTCAAAAAGGTCGAGCATTCCTCTGTACAAGCTGGCTTCTGTAGTGATCGTTTAACAGATTAACTTTGATTGTTTAAGGCAGGGGTGTCAAATTCATTTTAGATCACATTCAGGACAATTTGATCTCCAGTGACCAGTAAAACCAGTGTATAATAACCTATAAAAAAAAAAAAAAACACAACTCCACATTTTTCCCTTTAAGTGCAAAAAAGTACATTCTGAAAATGTTCACAGTTAATAAATTATCATTTTATAGAACACCATGGACAACCTGAAGTTTCTGAAGAAAAATAAATTCAATTTCAACAACATTCAGCCTCAGTTTATCATTTACAAACTAAAAATTCCAGATCACAGAGGGTCTACAAAGGAACACAACATTTAGTCACAGCTATCTGGAACTGAATTCTATAGTATTTTACTTTATGATCCAAATGACAAATGTCAGACAAAAATAAGACAAAAAACAAGACAAAATATTACAAAAATGAGACACGACATGTCGCAAGAGACAAAAAATTAGCCAAAGAAGTTCCAAAGGGACAAAAAAATGGACAAACGAGACAAAAAGTGACAAAATTGAGAAACAAAATGACAAAAAAAGACAAGCAAGACAAAAAGAAAACAAACGACAAAAAGAGAAAAAAGCAACAAAAACATGAGATAAATGACAAGTTAGACAAAAGAACAAAATATTACAAAATAAGACAAAATGACAAAAACGAGACAAACGACACGAAACAAAACAAAAAAGGGACAAAAAATTTGACAAAGAAGTTACAAAGCAACAAAACAATGGAGAAACAAGACAAAAAATAACAAAAGCGAAAAACAAAATGACAAAAATCAGACAAAAAACACAAGCGAGACAAAAATGAAACAAAATGACAAAAACATGAAACAAACGACAAGTCAGACAAAAAACAACAAAATAAAGACTAAACATTACAAAAATGAGACACAAAATGACAAAAATATGAGACAAACGACAAAAATAGACAAAAAATTAAAAAAGACAAAATATTACAAAAATGAGACACAAAAGGACAATAACGAGGCCTTCAAATGTGGCTCATTTTCTATAATAAACTGAAAAACAGGTGGTTTGTTTAAAGAAAAAACACTTTAGCGTATGTTTTATAGTATGATCTGGGAATTATGAGGGGCAATTTGACATTTTATAGGCAAAACAAAATAATCATTTCATTAATCAAAAATAATCTTCATTGCAGCCCTACCTGAATTTTCGCCATCAAAAAAAACTGAAATTTCTGCTTCTGCTTTACAATGACAATGATTTATGGTCATTTCTGCACTCTGGATGTTAAATTTGCCAAATTTTGTACTTAGTGGGTTTTAATGACCTCAAAAAATGGCAGAAGTCTTCTGTTTTTGTCTTTTTTCAATTAACTTTCTATATTTTTACACAAATGGCATTAAAGTCCGTGGGAAGTAGAGCTGAACGCCTGGGTTACCTAACGGCAGGACGACCCAGTGTGATGTAATCCTTGTGTGAACCCAAAGGATGTTTGTTTCTCATCTCAATGATAAGAAGAGAAACAAACGTCCACTCTGCTGCTTCACATCAACAACAACACAGAGGGGCAGATCAGTTCCCACACCGACAGCTCGTTAGCTTCATTCATCTCTGAGTGTTTCTGGTGGAGGACCAGCGCTCACCATGAAGTACAGGACGGTGGTGATGTACCTGGAGATCGGCTGCTTCGTGTCCTGCCTGTGTGGATGGATCCTGGTGTGTTCCACTCTTCCCACAGAGTACTGGAGTTACTCTGAGAGTCTCACTGTGTTGACCACCTCCAACTTCTACTCCAACCTGTGGAGGGACTGTATCTCTGATGACACGGGGGTGTCTGACTGCAAGGATTACCCCTCCATGTTGGCCCTGCCAGGTAGGATCATCTCAGAACTTCATCACCTTTTCTTCATGTTTTGCTGCTCTGCTGGGCTGCTGATCAGGTTTAGGGGAAGTATAAGAATCATTAGGATGGGATAGGTGGATAAAAAACACCCTCCAGGGATTCTATATTCTATATTCCTTCTCTAACTTTGAAAAAAAAAAAAAAGATCAAAACCAAAAATTTACAGAAAATATAGTGATATTCCAACCACATTATCTTTTAATTAGCTACAGAATGGCAGCAGTTCTGAGTTTGTAGGTAATTATTGAAGTAAATTTGTATCATGGAAAATATCATCAGGACTTAATATTTACACTACAGTTCAAAAGTTTGAGGTCACCCAGGTAATTTCGTGTTTTCCATAAAAACTCCCATTTTTATTCATGTGCTAATATAACTGCGCAAGGGTTTTCTAATCATCAATTAGCCTTTCAACTAGGGACGTCCAATATTGGCTTTTTTGCCAATAATCGATGTTGTCCAACTCTCAATTTCCAATTCCGATATCAACTGAAACCGATATATTTGGGCCATTTAACTCATTTTAGGTAACATCACGTCTCCCGTTGTGGAATTAACACATCGTGCCTGATTTTACTGGATGCATTCTCAAACGCAACAAGGCTTCCATATGTAAACATCGTCTGTGCAAAATAAGAAAACTACTTCAACTTAAGTTATGGAAAAAATGCCATATTTATGCCCTTTCGTTTTTCAATTGTCTCAAACAGTTCACACTCTCCCTCCATTAGTCCAGCAAATGCCGGCGAAATCCAGGCATTATTTTATCGGTTTTCATGAAAAAAACGATAACTATATCGACCAATATTACATCTTTATGCCAATATTAGGTCAACATCCCTACTTTCAACACCATTAGCTAACACAATGTAGCATCAGAACACAGGAGTGATGGTTGCTGGAAATGTTCCTCTGTATGAATATATATTTTTTGTCCCACATTTTCAAACTTTAAAACAGGTCAATTTTGACCCGCAGGACGACATGAGGGTTAAACATTTCCAGCTAGAATAGTCATTTACCACATTAACAATGTCTACACTGGATTTATCATTCATTTAATGGTATCTTCATTGAAGAAAACTGATTTTCTTTCATAAAAATTACAACATTTCTAAGCGACGTCAAGCTTTTGAACGGTAGTGCAAGTTGTAAATTTGTATGATAAATAACTTTACGGGTCTTATACTAAATATTCAGATTTGTCAGATAAATGTGTCTAATAAACATTTGTAGGGTCTTAGCCTTAATGATGGAAACATCTCTACTACACTTGACAATGATGAAAAACACTATTCAAGATAATCTGTGTATATAGGGGCTTAACACAAATATATGTATTTGTCATGTAAATATATGAATACCACATATTATTGCTGGGTCTTAAACTCAGTATTTTAGTTTGTCAGCTACATTTGAGTAATTAATATCGGGGGATCTTGACCTGAATATTCAAATTAGTTCTGTAAATGTTTACACAAAGTAACTGTAGGGTCTTATCTTACTGAAAGTAGCCAGGTTCAGGTTTTATTATATAGAATATGGTAAAGTCTCAAGTTTTGGGGTAATTTTATGTAATACGGTAATCTTTTTTTCTCTGCTGACACTCTGGGTCAACATCTGTTCTAAATGTGCTCCATAAACAACGGTGATTTTACTAGATGTCTGTGGCTGCTGATAAATATCTGCCACCCAACACCAATAACAGTCAAACAACAAAACAACATGTGATCTAACAGAATAAGAAGGAAGAGTTTTCACACAGACCCTCACTGAATATGGCTCCAGCTAACAAAGACTTCCTGTTTACATGAACAATATGAGGAACTAAAATGGTAATAAGTGCTCTGATGGTTAATTTTCTGTCTTTAGTGTTTGCTGTATTTCAGTCACACCTGTTTCCTTGCAGTGTTCCTCCACGCCTGCAGAGCGCTGGCCGTCTGCGCCGTCATCACCGGCTTCTTCGGAGGCGTCCTCACGCTGATAGGGATGAAATGCACTAAAATAGGAGGCTCAGAGATCGCCAACGCCAGGGTGACGTTTGCTGGAGGGATAACCTACCTGGTGTCAGGTAAACATATCTGAACACTTTCATGTTTTTATATCAAGCTATAGATGGATGGATGGATGATGGATGGATGGATGGATGGATGGATGGATGATGGATGGATGATGGATGGATGGATGATGGATGGATGGATGGATGGATGATGGATGGATGGATATTTTATTAATGCCAAGGGAAGTTACAAGATGTTTACAGCATTGACTTTTTCTTGGTAGGATTCTGTGGTATGATCACCTATTCATGGTGGGCCAACAAAATCATCACTGAGTTTGTGGATCCAAATTTCGTGGAACAGAAGTAAGTTCTTTAAAGGGACATGAGCATTTTTACAATACAATATTCCAAGACAGGGAAACACATTAACAGATATACCTCCACATGTGCTGCTCAGATTTGAACTTGGAGCTGCTCTTTTCGTCGGCTGGGGAGGCTCCATCCTGCTCATCTCAGGAGGGACGGTGTTGACTACCTTCGCTGGAAAAGAAGGTCTACCATCAAGGTGAACAGAAACCCTCCTCTTTAAAAGTCGTCTAGTAACACGGCCAGCAAGTACAGTAAGTTCACGTTGTATTTCCTCTTTCAACCTCATCAGCTCATCAGATCGGCCACGGAGGCCGGTTTCTTACGCCACTGGCCGAACCAGACGGACCTACATGCTGCCGGCCTCATCATCGCGAGTGACTCTGGTGCCACCGCTGTTCTATGAAGGCAGGAAGAGCCGAGCAACCAGAGCGACGACGAAGACCGGTCGAACCTTCAGCAGGGACAGCTTCGTCTGAGCTGGACCGGAACTCAGAGCCGAGGGAGTGACTAGACTGACATTTTTAGGGAACATGTTAACATGCTTTCTTACCGAGAGGGAAATGAAAAGATTGATACCACCGCCATGTCAATATGGAGCCGCTTAGCTTAGCATAAATACTGTAACGTACACTAGCGTTCAAAGGTTTGGGGTCACCCAGACAATTCCATGTTTTCCATGAAAACTTCCATTTTTATCCATGTACTAACATAACTGCACAAGGGTTTTCTAATCATCAATGAGCCTTTCAACAGCATTAGCTAACACAATGTAGCATTAGAACACAGGAGTGATGGTTGCTGGAAATGTTCCTCTGTACTCCTATGGAGATATTCCATGAAACATTTCCAGCTAGAATAGTCATTTACTACATTAACAATGTCTACACTGGATTTATCATTCATTTAATGTCATCCTCATTGGAAAAAAAAAAAATTCTTTCAAAATAAGGACATTTCTAAGCGACCCCAAACTTTTGAATGGTAGAGTTTATGTGTAACAGTACGTGGAAACAGCTAAATTGACTGTCAGGTGACTTTTCTTTCCTTTGTTTCTGGTCTAAATGCTAAGCCAAGCTAAATATCCACTGCAGAGGTGTCAAACATAAGGTGACTTTGCAAAGTGTAAAAATCACAAAGGTGAAAATGAATCCTTGATGTGAAACCTTGTATAATGTGAGTCAGCAGCTTCAGTATAACAGAGTTTGGTTTGGTGGAACCTTATTTTTACATATTTTTTTTAATGTATGATTTTTATACATCTACAAAGCAGGGGAACAACTTTACCTTTTCCTTAATAGTTCCAATTTTAGTTTGTATGGTGTCAGGATTACTACTAGATGTGGAAATGAATGTAAATTTAAAATGATTTCTCGTTCTTGACAAGTTGTAAAATACTGTATTGTTCAGTTCCAGACACCTGCAACTAAAGGTTTTGTGCCTTTGTCTGTCTATTTGTGCTTGTTTGTCATCTTGTGATTGGAATACTGCTCTTTTTAATTGTTTTACGTCTTTGAAGTGATTTTCTGTGACATTGTGGTTATTTTGCATCTCCATGTCGCTTTTTGCATCACTTCGTCTTTTGCTCTGTTTCTGTGTAGCTGTTTGCTTCCTCATTGGCTTGTCATCTTTCTTGTTCATTTGTTTTGTTGTTTATTCATTTCCTTGTTTATGTCATTGTTTTTATTCTCGTTACATCCTATTCTGCCTCTTTCAGGTCGTTTTCTGTCTTCCTGTGGTTGTTTTCTGTCTTTCTGTGGTTGTTTTCTGTCTCTGTGGTTGTTTTCTGTCTCTCTGTGGTTGTTTTGTCTTTTTGTGGTTGTATTCTGTCTTTTTGTGGTTAGACACAGTGTGATCTGTAAGTTGTAATGTGTAAATGATAAACTGAGGCATAATACTGTTTAAAATTTTGCTTATTTTTCTAAAGAAATTTCAGGTTGTTTATAATGTTCTGTAAAAAGATAATTCCTTAAATGTGAACATTTTCAGAATGTACTTTTTTGCAATAAAACAAGGGAAAATTTGAAGTTGTGGTGATTTATTGGTTACTATGTCCTGATTTTTGGCACATTTGAGATCAAATTGGGCTGAATGTGGAACCTGAACTAAGATGAGTTTGACAGCCCTGGTCTACTGGATGGAGAGGTATCAGAGTGAAATCAGTCTTTTCATCCAACTTGCTGCAAGAATGCAAATAAGTGAACACTTCATAAATAATATAAATATACATAAATTCTGCTTAACAATAACTGCTGTTTGAATTTGAGAGCCATTTTTGTCTTTTATCAGGAAGCATCCATCGTCTACTGAGGCTGTAGATCTTTTTTGTCTTTTTGCTTTGTTCTTTCGATGCACACTGAGGTTCAGTATAAAAGAGAACATGAATATGACAACACTTAATACTTGTTTACAAATCTGTTGATCAAAACACGACCAGGTTCCACTACTCAGGTATGTCACCTTCACCAGGGGGATGTTATATCTGGGTTCCTTACATTCAGTTGCGCTGTTATGTTAATTAAACTAAAGATACAAACAGCATTAACATCACATTTTATAAAACCTTTCAACATCTAGTACACACAGAAATGTACGACATTAATTCAGAACATGACATGTAAAGTAATATTCTATTGGTTTTCATGGTTTTTATGGTTTTGTAGTAACCAAATTGTATTGTTTTGTTTTATCATGCTGATGGAAAGCACTTCGGTTTTCTTTTGTGTTGTTGTAACGTGCTCTATGAATAAAATTGTGATTAGATTTGATTATTCTTTACTGTATCTTCGAAAATTTATAGAGTTCTTGTTCTTTGAGAGCAAATCTCCACTTCAAATCTGACTCCTTATTTAGTTTAATTAAATTTTTTTTTAAAATCTCCGTCTGACTTTTTAAAAGTCTTACACACGTTTTACATTTTAATGGCTGCACATTTAAAGATTTTGACTTTTAGTTTGATGCATCTAAATAATCTCTGATTACTTTAAAACTTTAAAAGTTTTTTCTATTCCTGCTTTTCTACATTTCGACAGATGGATGTTTCACCTCTATGAGGACGGCTGAAGTAAATTTGTATACTTATTGTATTTCTGTTGAGTCATTTTGATGAATGTTTTAATGGTTTTTGTGAATTTAGTAAAAAAAAGAAAAAATAAACTGGTTGAATTTTCTTCTTAAGTGTTTTTGTATTGAAAAAGGTCACTTTTCTTTCTTCTCTGGCTTCCAGACATTGTCCTGTACTTGTTCTGAGGCATCACAAGGTGTCACAATTTGCCAAATAACAGCTCAGTGATGGTATAATCTGTAGCTATCCACCCTGATGAAAGCAACATAGTCAAACAAGTGTGAATAAAATTGGTTAATAACAAAAACCCTGTAATTGTACGGAGTTCCAGAAGGGTCACAGCAAGAATGTTTGATTCTGTGTCACCAAAATATGCTTCAGATTCTCTCTGATTCATATGAGCAGTCCAGTTATAACACATTTCCAGTTTAGAGAACTAAACAGAATGCTTTACGCGGTACATTTATTGCTCATTATTCATTTAAAGCTGCTGGTTGTGAGCTCAGCTGCAGCTGCTGTGGTTCTGTCTGAGGTGCAGTAAATTTCTCCAGCTGATCCCATTTAAATCTGCAGTGATTTTACAACAGATGTGCTTTTTAGTTCCCTAAACATTCAGTGTGTTATAACGGGACGGGACCATCACACTCACAGTTCGTTATGGATCAGAAGAAATGCAGAGCAAAATGCAAGAATTTCCAAAAGTAATCCTGAAAAAATCATGCTGTGACCTGCAATAGAAGAAGCAGTGGGAGTGAGACGGACAGTAAATCTGGAAACTGGATGTAAAAATGATTTTAAATTTATAGTTTTACTAATTTACAATCTGCAGTTAATGTCTTCTCTGGAATTTTTACACTTTGAGGGCCAGATTGGATCCTCTGGAGTACCGCTTTTGGCCCACGGGCCGCATGTTTGACACCCTTGATGTAGATACATACATGTAAAATAGAATCCATGTATCTGAATGGCAGTGAGTGCTGACAGTCCTCTGCACCATCTCTATAGTCAGTGATGTTCAGAACAGGAAGCCATCGCTGCTGCTGCCCACCACAAAACCAAGTTACGCTCATCACAAATCACATTCATGGCTCAGTTCTCTACGCTTTTACTAAATAATTACACTTTTCAGAGAGTGTTCAATGTACATGTTGACCCAAAAAATGTCATGTAAAAACATTTATGTCTGAGTATCGGTTTGGCTGCTTTTACTACGTTATGTAGAGTTTTAAATTACAAATGTCTGTTGGTGTCAAGACCATAAAAAGTGACAACTTTCAGCTACAAAACATTCACTTCTCTTGTCTATATTACAGTTATCAGCTTGAAAAGGCTGTTTTCCTTCTCTCCTCCAACTGAAATTCAACCTAATATTTATATAGATTACATTCACATTTCATATTTGTATCTTATATGTGTGTACCGGCTTGTACTATTAAATATTTTTACTACACAGCATCAGTATGTTTTTCCATGACATTCTAGCAGCCTTATCTGAATGTTGGTCCAGAGCGCTGCCACAGAAACATGTGAGTTCATGATTCCTTGTCATTGCTACTTTAAGCTTGTGGCTAGAATTCTGCACAGCAATTGGTCGTTTTATATCATGAAGATGAGTCAAAAAATAGTTCTTTATCCAGACATTTTTTCTTCTTACACTAGTTCCATCTTTTCTGGTCTGCATACTATTAGTAGATTTAACTCCAATTCCACAGAAGCTCTGAAACATGCACAAACTGGTAACTTCAAATTGGGAATCAATTAGTCTTTTCAAGTATAATTTCTACAAAGAAATCTTTTATTGCTGATATAAATATCGTCTATACAAAGTCACATTGCCCCATTTATCACATAAAGGCGATATAAAATCTGACGTACAAAATTCTTCACAAACTACTCGCAGTAGCCAAAACAGTACCTCATATGGAGCGTGGTTTATACATAAAAAAAACTAAATCTATTCAAAGATGAACGCTGAGGAGGCCTAAGGCAAGCACAGAATTGGCACAAGGCAAAAGGTGAGACTGAAAAGAAAGTTCATTTATCTCCAACGTATTCATAAGATGGTTTTCTTCACCAAATGGAACCTGTTTCTGAACCCTGAACCTACTTTGTTGAGTATTGCTTTTCTGTGTTTTATAGCTTTCATTAAGTAGAAAATAGGTCTGTTTGGCCAGAGGAGGAGGCTGAGGTCTGTGTCTGTGCTGCGTCACCTGATCAGCTGTGGTGTGCGTTGTGTTTATTGCTGATGTCCTCGGAGTCGCTGATGTCAGTGAGGGAACACAGGCTGCTCTTCAGGGTGCTCCCGGTTCCAGCTTCAGTCAGACCTGAAAGAACAAGACAACCGTGTTTCTGTTTAAACCTTCCTGTTGTCCTCATGTACAGGCACCAAAAAAATATTGTTTCCTTGTCTGAAAAAAATTCAGCAAAAAAAATCCTCAAATTTCTGAAAATTTGCAAAACCTTCAGGAAGAAAATTCCAATAATTCCTTAAAAGTTTCCCTTGAAAGTTTTATTTTTAAAAAAATTCCCCAAATTTGGCAAGAAAATTCTTGTAAATATTTTCAAAAAATGAGTAAAAATCTTCTAAAAAATGCTAAAAATATCTAAAGTGATTCCATATATATCAGTAAAACTTCTAATATTTTCTTATGAACATTCACATAAAAATCGACCAAAATCCAGTGAAATTCGCTGGATTTTGGTTGATTTTTGTGTGAATGTTCTTAAGAAACATTATTGACATTTCTTTTTTTCCACCAAAAAAATGTTCAAAGATTTCCCAAAAATGTTGAAAATGTGGACATCAGAAGTTTCACTGTGAAAATATATTTTTTACCACATTTTCAAACTTTAAAACGGGTCAATCTGACCCGCAGGACGACACGAGGGTTAATACAGGAGACTATCATCCTCTCATCTTTGTGCTCCAACTGTCAACACGTCCTGCGATGAAGATCAGAGAAGACAATTAAAAATGCATGTGAGCAGGCTGACCTGATCTGGGAGCTTTTCCTGTCGAGGTTCCCCAGATGCTGGTGCTGGGAGACTCCAGACTCTTCCTCAGCAGGACAGAGCTCTGGACCGGTTTCGACACTTCTAGTCTTTCCTCTAATGAGGAGACCATCCACTCACTGCTCTCCTCCAGGTCTGTGTACTGTCACCACATACGGACATCTAATGTTATTCACCAACTACTGCCATCATCGACACAGATAATCTGACTCCACAGTGACGACCAAAGCTCTCTACAGAGGTTCAGTCCTTTTACCGTCAGTTCCTGGATCTCATCCTTCCTCTCTGGTAAGATGCTCACGCCCCCTGCTGGTTTCTTCACCACTCTGTCTGCAAACTGCTTCTCCATTTTCCTGGCAAGGTCGTTGATTTTGTTCTCTACAAGAAACAAATAATTCATAAAATATGTTAAAGTGGCAGAATCATGACCAAACTCTGACAGCTGGAAGCAATGAAGTCCAAAGAGGTGATACGTTTGAGCTCACTTTGTCACTTTAACATCTCCTAACCTGTTCAACAGTTAATGTGAAGCAGCACATGCTGTCATGATGATGTTGGAGGTAAAACCACAGTCATGAAACACTGCCTTTAAATAATACCACCTTACTGACAACAACAAAAAACAAGCAAAGCAAACCTACAAAAAAAACTAACAAGCAAGAAAACAAACAACTGAACTCAAGTCAAGTCTAAAGAACATCAAATATATCCAGATATGTGGGTTGCACCTCGGCATCAACACAAAAACACCCACTATGGTTAAAATGGAAAAGTTAAACAAATGTAAAACCTTAAAAAGCAGCTTGCAGGCTACATTTTCCACCAAATTTGTACTTAATCATTGGAAATGCTTGTTTGAAGAGTTAATTATTTAAATATTTGTGCTGTAGGCATTCAGAGCTGTTTATTTTTTGAGTCGTCTGAGATCTGTGCAGCAGAAGATCGTTTCTTTTACAATTCATCATTTTATTATCGTGGTGAATTATTGTCTATGTGCTGCACAAACTTCAAGACATCCAGTTCACATTTTTACTGACGACGGAGCTGCTTTTGGGTCATTTTGGTGCAGGTGAGAAAGCTTCACTGTTGCATCTATTAAAAAAAAATATATATATATACACTAATATTCAAAAGTTTGGGGTCATTTAGAAAAATTCTTCTCTATTCCTGGTCTCTAAGACACCCAGCAGGCTCATGATTGTCCACTATATGTGTATAAATACACATTTTGACCTTCCTCAGCTCCAGAAGTACTTTTTAGGGATCCTGGGAACCTTAAACGCATTTGACATAAGTTGTGTGACTCATAGTTCCTGACTGCAGGTAAATTAATTTCTCTCTGTTCACTAAAAGTGACAAACAAATCTCACTTTTCACCATTATAAAATGCAACCATTGAACACAGACAGATTACTTTATTATATCCTATGAGCTAGCAGCTTTAAAAACTAACCTTTACCGTGGCTTCTCTTATCCACGTTGCCGTTCTGGTCTTTGTAGCTCTGCAGCTGTCTGGGGTCGATCTCCTGCAGCTCGCTGACTTCTGACCACTCATCCTCCTCTTCATCGCTCTCCATCTTTGTTACTGCTGTCTTGGTCACTCCACCCAGCGACGTCCGGGACTGCTGGGTGTTGGAGGTGGACGACTGCCTGACTGCAACCTGCCTGGTCAGGACCGGACTGGTTTTGCTCGCTCTGATCTGGACTGGGGTGGCCTGGTTCAGTCTGGGCTGTAGTGATTTGCCCCTCGGGAGTTTGAGGGGCAGTTCCTCCTCCATGTCTGTGTCCTCTTCCTCAGAGTCGTCACCTGAACTGAAGGGAGGGGTCCTGAAGAGTCACACAAACATGACAACTTTTACTTATCATCCAACTTGTTTTTCTTAAAGCTATAGAAAAACTTAAAGAATAATTCCAGTTTATTTCAAGCTGCTGTATATCCCATTAATGTGGTTGTAGTGGCTCTGCAAAAAAATGTGTAGCGGATGAAATGGCCCTAAAAAAAGATGCTTAACAAGTATAAGGTTATACATTATCAGACAGCAGATGAACACAAACACTACTGTTCATCTAATCCAGTAGAGTAAATGTTACTACAGTAGAACAGTAGTACAGCAGAACACTGATCAAGTAAGTCAGTATCATATTATAAAGGGATGTTGTTTAGCTAACAAAGTAAAAAAATCCTCTGGTTCTTCTAATATTATTATATTATTATATTATGTAACTCTCCTTTCTTTCTTCTACTATTATTGTGTTGACTGTGCATCATTGTAGATTTTAACATTACCGTAATGTTCAGATTATTGAGTGCACCTGAATATAAGCTGTACCCACTAAATTTAAAAAGAAAAAAATATCGTACATATATAGGTCGCACTTGTCTGTAAGCCGCAGGTGTCCACGGTGTAACATGAGATATTTACACAGAAAGATTTAAATTTTTAATTAAATAAATTCTTTTTTCTGGACAGTGCCTGTAACACGGCAGTAAAACTGCTGGTTAAAAAAATTTAAAATACAGTAGCCTACCAGAAAAGTCACTGATCGCCATCTTCATCTTTCTCCTGCGCACTAAAACCACTGAAGGCATCTTCTTCAGTGTCGGAACTGAGCATCTGATTTAATTCGAACGGTTTCATTGGTCCACTGTGACCTGTTTGGTAATTTCATTGGTCTGATGTGACGAGGCTAAATGTATTGGTGGCATGAAGATCGTTAGCTCGTAAAAAGCTATAAATTAGCCGCATCATTGTTTAAGTCACAGGATTCAAAGCATGTGAAAAAATCAGCAGCTTACAGTCCAGACATTGTGGTATCTGGTACATCTACACTGGCTGCTGGCTAGTCAAGTTACGTTCGGTAATTTGCTTACAGTCTAATTTTTTGCAGTTGTCTGTTGTCAACTGTTGTTGTATTTTTTGACCGTTTGCCAAAACACTCTTTTGTGCATCTCCATTTACATCTTTCCTGTTCTGTTCTTGCTAGGTTCTGCAGTAATTCAGTTAAACAGCACAAATATTAATAAGAAATGGACTTTACTGGAGAAACTGAGCAGTGCATTCTTCCATACTTGCTTGTGAGGACCTTTGAAGCAGTCTTGGTGTTGGGTGTAGACGTCTTCGGTTGGGTGGTGGTACTCCTAGTTCTTGGTGCTGGTTGGGGGGTTTTAGGCTGTTTGACTCCAGATACCCCCTGACTGGCTGTGGAAGGCAGGCTGCTGGATCGAGGCCGAATCTGGACCACTACACACACACACACACACACACACACACACACACACACACACACACACACACACACACAAACACACACACAGAGACACAAACACACACACACACACACACACACACACACACACACACACACACACACACACACACACACACACACACACACACACACACACACACACACACACACACACACACACAACAGATACATTAAACACAACGAGCAGCTCAGTGACTAATACTGTGTCAAAGTTTAAATCATGTGGCAGCCTAAGTGTTGGAAGCACCAGCAGTCAGAGTCTATAACTACAAACTATTAAACACACAATAAAAATCCTCAGTTCTAAGACGAGGTACAAATGCAGCATGACTCACAATAAGCTAGTTGATGCTACTAAAGCAGACTGTCCTGTTTACTACACGTCTGGGGACAGATTAAGAGTTTGAAAAGATGAGCTTATGACTCAGTCCTGGTAAGTACCTTGAACAGTGTTTCTGGATCTGATCTGTGATTGTAGAGCCGGATCGCTGCCTCTCCTCTGTAGACCCAACTTCTGCTCCACAACGCTGGTTATCTCCTCGCGATGCAGCCAGTAGTCGGGCATGGTCTTTGCAAAGCTCTCCCGGCTTGAATGCATCTTGGCCAGGATGGAAGTGAGCTCCTTGTTCTTCAGCCCACTCTGATCCTGGGAGGAGTGAAAGGGAACAGAATCAATAGCAGTTTTTACAGAGGCAGGGATTATTAAAAATGATGTACTGGTATGCTGAAGTACATGTAGATATTATATTCCTTTAGACTATGTGCTGTAAAATATGTGATAATGTTCTTGAGGAGTGTGCAACATACAGGCTTGATGCCCAGGTTCTCCAGCTTCTTGATTACAGCCTGTTCTAGCTCTGGTCGCATCTCTTTCTTGATGTTGGGGTTCCTCTTCAGAGCACTGCTGTTCACCCTCTGCTTCTTCTCTGGTGCAGGTTCTGGCTTCTTTTCCACTGGCCTCCTCTCGGAGATGCTGCTGGATTCTGGAAATAAAATCTCACTCAGTCAATCTTTCAGAGAATTAGGAAGCAACTGAAGGCAGGAGAGGCCAAAAAGAAAAATAAAATGAGCATGCATTTGGCAATTTTCACATCAAGCTGTAGGTAGATGGATGTAACTGTGGTGGAGCAGGCAGAAGAGGAGAATGCCTTTAAGTTCCTTTGCCACAATCAAGGTAACACGATGACAGATGGACATAGTGATGATCAGCAGTGCTGACATGACATCACAGACTATGAGCTGGATTTCCAAAAAGCTTCCTCATACTGAGGTCATCTTAATGCTTTCATGCCAGGTCAGAATAAGATGATCTCAGTCCAGACACACTCAAAGAAAGGCAGCTCAGAACAGACCGATGCATCCATGCAGCAGCATGCAGTCGACCGGCTCTGCTACTTTTAGCTGTTTTACCTTTCTCCTCTTCTGACAGCTCCTGTATAGGATCCAGCTTAAGAGCAGACACTGGCTCCTCTAATTGGACACCACATGAGGTCAACAGTCAGTGGAGGTCAGGGAGTCACATAGAATAGGCGTTAAAGAGAGGGGGACAAGAACGTGGGGGCAGCACTGCTTGTTTTAGGAGTGTTCTGTCAGAAACAGCATCAGGTAAATCCTTCATGCATAGGAGCACATGCTCAGCTTCTCTGGGAGTGACAATGTCTTTATGATCCATTTCTCTTATGAAAATGGCTTCTACTTACCGAGTACAACTCTCTTTTGTTTAGGTTCCGGTGCTGGTGCACTGACAATGACTGGAAAACAGAGAGGAAGATGCACACATTAGGATCATATAAGCAGTTTCCTTCACTGATAACAAAGTAAAAGAGAATGTACAGAGGATCTTCATGCTGCACATCAGTCACAGCTCTGTTGAGCTGTTTTATCTTTTATTAGCATACATCGATCAGGCACAACATTATGACCACCGAATGTTGTGTTGGTCCTCGTTTTGCTGTCAAAACAGCCCTGACCTGTCGAGGTATAGACTCCACCAGACCCCTGAAGGTGTGCTGTAGTATCTGGGACCAAGATATTAGCAAGGGATCCTTTAAGTGCTGTAAGCTGCGAGGTGGGGCCTCCATGGATTGGACTTGTTTGTCCACAACATCTCAGATGCTGGATTGAGTTCTGGGGAATTTGGAACCAAGTCCACACCTCAGACTGGTTGTTGTGCTCCTCCAACCATTCCTGAACCACTATTACTTTGTGGCAAGGTGCATGATCCTGCTGAAAGAGGCCACAGCCATCAGGGAATACAGTTTCCATGAAAGGGTGAACATGGTTGGCAACAATGCTGAGATAGGTGTCAAAGCAAGGTCCACATGGATGACAGGAACCAGGGTTTCCCAGGAGAACACTGGCCAAAGCATCACGCTGCCTCTGTCGGACAAACACCCGGCCATCCACGTGAGGTAAAAGAAAACGTGATTCATCAGACCAAGCCACCTCCTTCTGTTGCTCCGTGGTCCAGTTCTGATGCTCACATGTCCATTGTTGGTGCTTTCTCTGGTGCACAGGGGTCAGCATGGACACCCTGACTGGTCTGCAGCTTTATACGCAACAAACTGATGCTCTGTGTATTCTCACACCTTTCTATCAGAACCAGCACGAACTTCTTCAGCAATCTGAGCAACAGCAGCTGGTTTGTTGGATCAGACCACACGGACCAGCCTTCCTCCCCACATGCATCAATGATCCTTGGTCGCCCATGAACCTGTCTCCGGTTCATCACTGGTCCTTCCATGGACCACTTCTGATACATCCTGACCACTGCAGACCAGGAACACAGTTCTGGAGATGCTCTGATAGAGTCGTCTTGTCAAACTCGCTCAAATTCTTACGCTGTCCATTTTCCCTGCTTCTACCATTAACTTTGAGTACAAAATGTTCATTTTCTCCATAATATATCCAACCCACTACAGGGTGCCGTGATGAAGAGATAATCAGTGTTATTCACGTCCCCTATCAGTGGTCAGAATGTTATGCCTGATCGGTGTAAAAACACATTTACAACATTCATTTGAACACTTTGAACATGTATTGTGATCATATGATCAGTCTTCTCCTGCCTGTCAGTGTCTTGGTCATAATGTAGTGGATTTTACCAGCAGCTGGGATGAGACTAATACTTTTGAGCGAGATCAAATTCCTTACTCATTCTATTATCGAACAACATGACACAAAGATAACAGAAATTCAGCTGCACTAAAACACAGTACAGACATTTTTATACGTATTATTTAGCAGTAGACAAACACACCAACTCTAACAGCAACAGACTGCCTGGCAGCTGTGACTGATGGCTATAATGAACGTATAACACATGTGGACCTTTCACAAAGTGGATGTTTCACAGAATGTATCTCTCAAGATGTCTACACCTGTAGCATCATGGAGGATGGTGGCAAAACAAGATGCTGAGCTCATGTTTACAGATATTTGTTTCTTTATTTTTTGACCTCAACTAACACAGAGTTTGTGTAATATGGATAATCTAACATCCACAAACTCGGGCAGACTGTAAGGAATAGAGTGACTAAGCAACAGTCAACTGGTAGCATGGTAGGGTGATCTAGACTCCGAAGTGGAAGCTCTGTTTATTAGCTGTAAATTAAAAGACTTTATGACCCATTCCCAGCTGTGCACACCTCACGTGCAAAATCTAAACAGAGACTGATCTATTTTTACATTTGCAGCGTTGATCTCCTGGACTCAGAGATGCCACTCTTACACGCCTGGTGTCGTTGTTTTTACTGATTTTAGTGGAAACAGGGATGCAGCAGCTCCTCCACATGCGTTACACATTCAGGGCAGAAACAGGGCGAACATAAGAGAAGGAATGCATACCTGGTGATTCCACTACTTTGGTGGGTGGACGGTTGGAAATCGTCCTCATCTGTGACAGAATAAAAAAAACACTTATGTAATGACATGGCAGAAACAAAAAAGAAGACTGTAAGATTTTCCCAGCTAAACTAACTTCTCCTTGGAAACACAACCTCATAAGAGACAACCAAAATCCATTCACGGCTACTTATCTAAAAATGTGGAGCTATTACAGGAAAAGCATTAGCAGCTTCCTGTCAGAAGTACAGTATCATCAAACATCAACAGCAAATACAGGATATCCTGAACAAGAGCTGACCCTCTGCTTCCCTTCCTGTCCTGAAATAATGGCTCTGGTGCTGATTACAGTCGGTGTGAATGAGTGTTAACCTGTTCCCTCTGAGCCTTGATGGTTTGCTCCTTCTCCTGCAGCCTCCTGCTCATCTCCTGCTGCAGCTTCTGGCTGCGTTCCTGGTGCTCCGACAAGGACGACTGCATTCTGCTCAGTTCATTCAGCCACTGGAGGCAACAGAAAGAGGAGAAATTTTCCAACTGGTTATTCTATAAAAAGCTTGATGAACACAATATTTACAGAGGCTTTAATGCAGGGGCGTCAAACATGCGGCCCGCGGGCCAAAACCAGCGCACCAAAGGGACCAATCAGGCCACAGACGACTTTACAAAGTGTAAAAATTACAGAGAAACATTAACTGCAAATTGTAAATTTATAACATTGTAAGTTTAAAATAATTTCGAGATCATGACAAGTTGTTTTGATCATAAAATACTAGATTTTTTTTGTCATTTTGTGCCTCGTTTTTGTAATATTTGATCTTGTTTTTGCTTTTTTTGTCACATTTTTTGTCTGACTGTTGTCATTTGTCTTATGTTTTTGGTGTTTTGTGTTTCCTTTTTGTCTCGCTTGTGTTTTTTGTCTTATTTTTGTCATTTTGTGTTTCGCTTTATTTGATGTTGGTTGTCTCGTTTTTGTTGTTTTGTGTCTATTCATCTCGCTTGTGTTGTTTGTCCATTTTTGTCACTTTGTGTCTCGTTTTTGTAATATTTTGGCTTGTTTTTTGTATTTTTTTTAGTCTGACTTTTGTGGTTTGGATTATAAAGTAAAATATTACTTTGGTCAGTTCCAGATATCTGTGACTACATGTTGTGTTCCTTTGTAGAAACACTGTGATCTGGAAGTTGTAATGTGGAAATGCTAAACTGAGGCTGAATGTTGTTGAAACTGAATTTAGTTTTCTTGAGAAATTTCAGGTTGTTCATGATGTTTTGTAAAAAGATAATTCCTTAAACGTTGATATTTTCAGAATGTACCTTGTTTTTGCACTAAAACAAAGGAAAAATGTGGAGTTGTGGTTATTTATAGGTTATTATGCTGTGATTTTACTGGTCACTAGAGATCAGATTGTGCTGAATGTGGAACCTGAACTAAGATGAGTTTGACACCCCTGCTTTAATGACATGACAGCTGCATCGAACACTAAAACATACCTGATTCTTTTCAGATTCATGCTGAGCATTAATGTCTTGCAGTCTGGATTCCCACTTTTTATCCTAAGAGAGAAAGTTCTGAGCACGTTAGGTTGTACTTAAATCACATTAGGTTTTACAACATTACCCTTCCCTTAACATTTACCTGTTTCTTTATGTGGTGTTCCAGCTTCTGGATGGCTTGTATCTGCATCTCTTTGTAGATGTCCAGATCTCTCTCCGGCTGCGACCGCACAGGACTGACGGATTTTTCATGCTTGGCTGTTTGATTCTGATTCACTTCCTATAAAGTAAAATGCGTGAAATAGTAAAAAGTGTGAATGAAAAGATCCTGAAACTCCAATGAGAAGAAAAAGAGATCCAAATATCTCTTTCCTACATTAAGAGCCTGAATATTTCGGTTGTAAAGAAACTCCATTTCCTTGCGCATGCCGTCCCTGCTGTCTTCTATCTTCCTGTCCATGCGAGCCATCTCCTCAGCCTTAAAACGATCCAGTTCTCTCAGCAGGTCTTTGTGCATGGACTGCTGCTCTTTTTCCTGCAATCACAGGAATAAAAATGAGCTTCAACAGCGGCAACAAAACTGAAAATAACTGGAGTTCTAAAGCGTATTTAATCTCTCATCTGCAACTGCACTTAAAATAGGTCAAGATGAAGCAGCAGCACCATGACAAACAGGAGTCTGTAATATAAATAGGGGTTAGTAGGAGAGACTTTATCTAACATTTATAATAAGGTGGAAAGTCATAAAAAGACATTCTAGCAGATCAGTAAGTTCACTTTGTCTTAATAAGGATATCTATTGTGAACTTTTTTAACAACTGGAGACGACATTATGTGCACTATTAATTAGTGCTATAAATCATATATATTCTATATAGGTGAAAATCACATTTTTGCTGTTCTCCTGTTTTACTGTATGTCATAATAAGTACTCTGTTTATGGTTCTGATATTGATGCATGTGACTGTGTTGTAACTTAACCGTTAAGTGAGTCAGGTCACCTTCATGACACTTGGGATTAATAAAGTATTTATCTATCTATCTCAGACTAATCAGAACTTGCTCTGTTGTCCTACCTGAGCTACTTTAGCTGCTAACGCCTGCTGCTGCTGAACGATCTGCTCCTTCAGACCACTGATCTCCAGTTTGAGACTGTCGATTTGAGACTTCTTCTCAATGTCAGACCGCAGCTCTGGAAAGACATTGGGCAACAACAACAACAAAAAAACAACAACACAGTATCGTATGTAAAAAAACACAATGTGAGGGAGTATTTTACGTTTCACATGCTACTGCAGGTACTTCTCCTGATGTTAGAAGTTTATTCTGCTTTTATGGTCATGAATCAAACCCTCCACGTCTCTCTTCTAAACTTCGATGAAGCCTTTATGTCTGATTGACTTACGGATGTCGAACTCGTCAGGATGCCGGCGCTGCATGTGATTCTGGAGAAACGAGGAATTGAGGAAGGTTTTATCACAATGTGGACACTGAAAGAGAAACAAAAAAGACTGGGTCGAAATGTGATGATGACATTGAGGAACAAATTCATCAGTTTGACATCACAAATGCAAACTAAAAGCTAATACCTGTATTTTGTTATGAAAATTGTGTTTTCAAATCAGTAAAGGTGCTTTCTCCATTTGTTTACATGTCTTTTGAGCTCTCAGTCATCACACTTTTCACTACAAATGACACTTATTTTCATTATTGATTAGAACGTGGGCTATTTTCTATTATTCAGTTAATCCTTAGGTTTGTAAATGTCAGAAAACAATGACAAAAGTGACATTTTCAATTTGTCCAGCTAACAGTTCAAATCAAAAAACAGCAAATCTTCACATTTGAGGAGCAGTGTTGACTGGAGACTGTTTGAACCCACTGAATCAGAAGCAGCTTCTGGGTGATTTTGGCTCCAGTGATATTTTTTTCCTCCTTGCGGACTCATTTATTACTGCAGTATAAAGTCTTGAACCTCTATGTGAAACAGCACTAGATAGAAATAACTTATAAATGTCTTTAGTGCAGAAGGACATAGCTGTAATGTCATAAATCAAAAACATATGCAACACAAAAGTGACATTTCTTTGATTTATATGAACTGCAAAACACTGAAATCAATATTCAGAACATTTTTCCAGGTGCAGACAGTTTGCTACCACAACTGGAATATAAACTGTATTCCCTCCTCTACTCTACACTTTGGCTCTAGAAGGATATTTTCCCATGCAGAATGTATCTCCCAAACAACTTGCTTTTCTACATCGTGTTTCTGAGGCATGTTGCTTTTATTTTATTAAGTATGTTTTATTTTCCTCTAAATCTCTGTTACTATCTGCTCATAGTAATCACTGCTTTCATTTTTTTTTATAGGATCTGGTGCAAATTGTTTATTTTTTGTTAATTATTGAATGGAGCGTGAAGAATGAAGGGATTTTGATGAAATATCACAATTCTTAGTTGATCTTTAGTTTGTTATTTTCTTGAGGAAATAGATGCCATATATGATGGAGACAAATACCCTTGAAAAATAAAAATTTGATTGATTTTTTTTCTGGTATTTACAGTGCTTGGCTCCAATAAATGGGGTTAATTTTAGGATATTTCTAAAAAAAATATGCCTTTCATAGTGACCAGTGTGTTTTGGGCTTTGGAGGATTAAAGGTTAATCAGTTACAAACAGCTGTCATGAAATACACATATTGTGGTATTTTAACTGCCTGTTATTCCACAGGGTGTCCCTAAAGTCTGGACACACAGGAAATCTCATTTTTTTGCCTCCAAAGATTAAATATGGCCATTAAATTAAATACATGTTTGATTAATTATCAAATATATATTAAATTCAATATATTAAAAATTATATATTGAATAAAAGTTATTAAAAATTTAAGTTCTTGAAAATATGTATTTTTGCCAGTGAGTCCAGACTTTAGGGACACCCTGTATTTTTATGTTTGCGTTTCTGAATTAAATTTACGCTCCACACGGTGCATTTAAACATTTTCAAAGTGGAACAAAGCACTTTTTAACGCGACCAATTCCACAATGTAACATATGACATCACTGTGTAGTAATAACAGATAACACAAGATGATGATGATCATCTAGAGATTCAAAATGTTGTAGATCAAATTGTTGACTGTCTGAAGCAGGTTACAGTTTCTGACTGAGCTCAGGTTAATTTCCCTCCAATCAGCTGCTTCCACTGAGTCCAGATGTGTTTCCTCACAGACAGATAGCATGAGTGATGTTGATTTACTCCCTAAGGCAGACGTCGCCACACTCCAGCTCACTAACACCTAACAAACAGAAAAAAACCTGCCTGTTCCTCACATCATACGCTACATTTAACACTGCCACTCTTTGTGCCTGTGACTTCACTTACCATTAAACCGACTGATACTGATATCCTGCTGCACCGTATGACAGCAAAGATTCAAAGGCTTCTGGAGGTGTGGCTCTACAGCATGCTGCAATCACAATACTAGCTTTTAATAACTGTGAAAATTGGAAGTTAAATTAAATTAGTGTTCACAGAAAGCTCTGCGTGTTTCTGTGGAGCTACAACAAACACCAAAGGTCCTTGAAGGACGTCAACACATGGCCTTTCTATCAATTATTGAACCTGCTCTGTTAGCTGAGCTCCTAGCGCACACCTAGCAACCACATGCTGTCATGACACACTATATCTGTTGCCGTGGCAACCGCTTGGCCAGGTCAGCGGCAGCCGTACACTTCAGAGATTTTTGACTTGTGCTATAAATAGCCTGATGGTGAACGAGCTGTGGTACCTGGGAGAGACATTCTGAGGAACACAAACGCCTTCGGGGGAGGAGGGAGTCATGCTGATTATTGCTCTTATATCCTTTTTGTAAGTGGATTTAAAAAAAAAAACTAATTGCCGCAAAATGACACCATCTGGTCTGCAGCTCTAAATCCTTTTCTTCCCGTCTGAGAACAAGGCTGATTATAATGAGAAAATGTGTCCAGACAACCTCTGGGAGGAGGTTCTGCAGCATCAGAGCGAGAACAGCTAGGTTCTGTAACAGCTTCATCTCCAAAGACATCAGACTCTTGAATTCACAATAATCCTTCTGGGCAGGAGCACCCGTGGTCCCAGTGAAAATATCACTGCTGCTACATCTTCACTGATGAATAAATCAGGGATGAGAATGACAAATGGAAAAAAACTCTGAAAATGTCTGCCGAAGGCACGGAAAATTTTTGTAAAATTCACTTAGAAATGGCATTCTCTGGTGACTTTTAACAGTGAATATATAAGGCAATCAACACCCAAAATCCATTAATTTCTTCATGAATTTCACCTGTTTTTTAAAAAAACAATATCCCAATTTGGTGGGCTACCAAGGGGATACTTGATCATTATCATTTATGGTACATTCAATTTTTGAGTTTCATGCCTTTCAAGGAATCTGTTCATTTAAATGCAACATATTTATACCCTGTTCATTTTAATTCTAATACAACATATTAATACCCCAATATTTTGTTGTTCAAAGGAATGGCACAGTTTATATACCATAGATCTATACGTATCCACGCACCAGAAATGATCAAAACTCAACAATATCGTGTGCTTGCATATCCGCGAAATTTAACATGTGGAAGGAAACAATCAGATGAAACTGGCATCAAATTGCTGCCGAAAATAGGCGGATGTTGTCATTAACATAAATAGCGAGTGATGTTTACAGATAGCAATGCCGATTTCCGTTCTCACAGCTGTGTCTGATTTTGCAATGCGCGTTGCCGAAAGATGTCGGCGGCGGGATGGCCATCACAAGCCTCGGCTCGCGACGCGTCGGCCGGCCGGCCGCTTGCCTACCCCTACCCCCTTACAATTTTCTCAACGGATTTACACGATTCACAAAAATTATACTTTCGGCGGAAAGAAACTCGGAATTCCGCGGATCCGCGGAAAATTCTCATATTTATTAAATATGTGCGGATGTGTATGTATACAGGTGTGTGTGCATGTATATATATGTGTGTGTATATATATATATATATATATATATATATATATATATATATATATATATATGCGTCTGTGTGTATATATTTATATATACATATTCATATATGCATTTATATTGTTTTTTTTACATGTATATATTAGAATTGTTTTTTTTTATTCAGAATAATTTTTGTTTTGTTTTTTATCAGTCTGATGACAAGCTTATTGCATCAAAATTTCAGTCATAATGTTCACCAACTAGTGTGTGTCCTGGTTGACAGTAAAGTGGCTATTCTCTCCTATTCTATTCTCTCCTATTCTATTCTATTCTATTCTATTCTATTCTATCCTATTCTATACTATTCTATACTATTCTATTCTATTCTATTCTATTCTATTCTATTCTATTCTATTCTGATAGCACACATCTCAGCCCGGGCAGGTTTTACATCCATAACAACTGTTTACTGCAAAAATCCTTCCCATTTTCCCTCCAAACCCCAACGTGAGAGGCACAAAGCTGGAGCTGTGAATAGATCTCAGGAACAATGACAGAGGGGCCCGGAGGAGAGAGGGGGTGGGTGACGGAGCGCTGTATGTGAAATGTAAATGGTTAGTGATCCCCCCCAGGGAGCGAGTGTTTATCCTGTCAGCAGTACCTTCTGGCTGCTGATGATCCGTGGCGCGAGCAGGGACTGCTGGGTGCGAATAACCTTCTTCCGCTGCTTGAGCTCGGCGGTCAGCGCCTTCATCTTCTCCTCCTGCTTCTTCTGCCGAGCCAGCAGCTGCTCCCGCTCCCCGCCGGCGGCCGAAAGCCTCTCCTCGGCCGCCCGCAGGTTGACGGCGAGGAACTCCTGGCAGTGGAGGAGCCACTCCACGGTGAGCTGGGCCAGCTGCAGGAGCTTGACCAGAGCCGGGTCCACGGGGCTCTGGCAGCGCTGGCACCGCTCCCCGTCCAGGCTGCAGAACGTCACAGTGCCGATGTGCTCCTGGAGGGCGTCCACGTCCAGCTGGCTCACCACCAGGTCGATGTCCACAGCGTTGATCCGCCGCCAGTCCACGCTCTCCCGGCGGGGACGGAACTTAAACGGGAGGACGGTGGAGGCTCCGCTGGACGGAGTCATACCTGACGCAGTGTGTCCGTGAGCAGACTGCTGGCTGAGCGGGGAGTTCAGGAGGGAGGGGATCCCCGCTGACGAGTGGTTCCCCTGGGTGTCACTGGTGTAGGGGTAGTAGACTCTGTCGTGAAATGGCTGAAACAAAGAAGCAAATCCACATCCGCATCAGAGAGGTAAACACAGATAGCAGGAGGAGGTGAAGCAGCAGATTCCACCACAGCACATCCAGCCTCCATCTACCTCTGGTGCAGCCGTGCTCTCCTTACCATCCTCGGCTGATTCCGTCTTCGCTCTCACACACAGATGGGCTGCTCTCCGGTTCCGCCTCCTCGCAGGCAGCGCTGGGCGTCCGACACGTTACCATGGAGACGGAGACGGGCGTCCCTGGGGACACAAGTGTTGAGAAAACACCGCAGACAATCAGTAAATGTGTCCCCTAGCTGAGCGTAGTACAACACAGAGCTTATTACGGGATAAAACCTCTCCTGGGTTCGCTCCCCTGACAACCACCTGAGCACCAAAATGGTTCCCAGCTAACGGCAGATACCGCTAATCGGTCCGAATCACATTTCCATGTCGGGGCACGTTTTTTTTTCATCCTCCTCGACCTAAACAATGGCAGACATGCTTGAACTTGTCCGAGCTACACTTAAGAAGTCTTTCTGGAGGCGACGTTAAAGTTCCAAACCTAAATCTTTCTCTAAAAGTGCAGCAGCGAGCTAACAAATGACTTTCAAACGCTCGTGCCTGCCGAGCTAACGGACATTTTTTTTAGTGAGCGAGTTGGGGGCGAAAAAAAAACTTTAAAACAACCTATTTATACATCACCGACAATTATGAAAGTTAAATACCGAGTTTTACATTGAAGCATTCGAGTAAAACCACTTACCGTTGAGGTTGTGTTGTCAATTTTCAGCCGTTAACGGTTTTTTTACGGACGACACCCCAGGAGATTTGAGGGTGACGTAGCCGCTGGTGTCCACATTCCTCAGTCCGAATCCCCCAAGAAGGAAAGGAAGGTACCGCTAATGCAGGCAGAGCTTCCGGCGCGAACCTACAAAATAAAATGGCACCTCAGTATTTTCTCAGTGTTTTGTAAGACATGTTTTGTTTTGTATATAGAGGGCCATTTTCAAATTGTTATCCATAGCTGGGAGTCACCAATTGAAATTTCGCTGCGTGGGAAAACAATGACAATAAAGATTCTTGATTCATATTGTTATAAAATTAGAATTACGTTATGATTAAATGCTCTTTATGAGCAAACAACTGTGTGACTCTGAACTCATATAACCCAATGTACCCAGTAAATTTCCATGATCTAACTTTGACCATGAAAATACAACAAGTTGATCCTGCAAGCAGCCGGTTAAAACTGGCTGCTCAGAAACTGATAATACCAATGTAACTTGTTTATGTGCCAGCATAAAAACTAAACTGTTTCCACCTATTGCAGTCACTTGTTCAGACTCTGCTCTGTTCAAGTGATTCCTTGCGCAACTAAAACTTTGACTTGACTTGAGAGACAACTCTCATTATTTATTTGGAGAAGTCAGGACTCCATTGAAGAATTTTCCTGACACATATATTTTATTTTTTTCATTTGTTTGTCTTTATTTCTTCATTATTATTATTATTTCCTTTAATGTCTTTTTTCCAGTCTTCCCATCTCCACTTTTTTCTTTGTTGCCTTTGTCCCTTCCATTTCCTTCCTCATTTCTTTCCTTTCCCTTCTCTCCTTGTTTCTTAGCAGAGATTATTTTCCTTGCCTGCTAATTTCTATGCATATATAGTGATATTTACATCTGTACAATTTATTTACAGTTTTCATACAGTGTTTTTTGCTTCTCCTACCACAATAATTACCTTTCTGACCACAGTATACAGTCAATTTTCACTTCAGGCCTTTTTAAAAATAATAGTGACCTCATTAATCTTTAATCATTTTAGTTGTGCGAGGAAATCAAAAGAAGTGGTTTGGGAGTATATTGAGTAAATTAATGAATGAATGAATGTTTATTTAATTTATTCTGGATGCGAGGGAAAAAAGCCACAAAAACTAATAAAATATTCAAAACAATAACAAAACAAAACCCCACTCCCATAGTAATTTATGTGCATATTTGCAAACAAAATGGAAAATAAATAAACAAATATTAAATAATCAGCATGTCAAAGCCCTTCCTACAATATAATAATATGAGATGTTTCTAGCAAAACACATCCAAACTATTTCACTGTTTACTGTAATAGTTGTGTGGAGGGTTATCCATTAGTTTGATCAAAAAATAAATATTTTTATTTGTAAGTGGGGAAAATGTAAGCAAACTTCCACCACAACCCTTTAGGATTTTAAATTTAGTTTTATCATAACAAAGCTGTAGTCTGTTAGGATTTAATTACCATCTCGTGTTTTACTATACATTCCAAAAAGGCGATCTTTACTTTGGAGGCACTGCTCCTCGCTTCCTGTGTTATTGTGTTGGATGTGACGCAGGTCCGGTGAGGAGGGAGGGAGGAGGTTTAACGGGGAGACGGTAAACAGGGTGAGGGAGTTATGGGGGAGCAGCAGGAGAAGTTTGACATGAATTTAAAAACACTGGCAGAAGAGCAGAAACCGGAACCAGCCGAGAACATGAGGCAGAAAAGTTCAGAACATCAGGAGGAGAACCGACAGAGCGCCACCTGCTGGTTCACCTCAGAAACATCGGCTCTCACTGGAGAGTTTCTTTCTTTCCAGTGCTTACTTTTTTGTTTTGCCAGGAAAAGCAGTCATTTTCTATGCTGAAAGGCAAAAAAATGGATAAAGGACAGGGAGTGATTCTTTATTACTTTGCTGGTAGATTATTATGTTAAATGGAGGATTTGAATTATTTTTAAAAGTTCTTGGATTATGAAGAAAAACTTTCTTCCTTAAAGGGCCCACATTTTTTATTTATTTACTCAGTTTGATTAACTGTTGCTATTTGTAAATGTAGAATAATTTTCCCAGAATAAATGATGGCTTAAAACTCAAAGTCTTTGTTTCTCCTTTATTACTCTGCCAAGGAACACTGGTCTGTCTGTCTGTCTGTCTGTCTGTCTGTCTGTTAGCAACATTACTCAAAAACAGATTAACAGATTTGGATGAAATTTTCAGGGAAGGTCAGAAATGACACAAGGACCAAGTGATTAGATTTTGGCAGTGATGCGGCTCATAGTCTGAATCCACGGATTTGTTAAATATTTCTGTATCATTGCGAGATAGCGGCACAGCGTCAATGTAACTATGACAACAAGTGATAGATAGATAGATAGATAGATAGATAGATAGATAGATAGATAGATAGATAGATAGATAGATAGATAGATAGATAGATAGATAGATAGATAGATAGATAGATAGACAGACAGACAGACAGACAGACAGACAGACAGACAGACAGACAGACAGACAGACAGACAGATAGATAGATATTTTATTATATGCATGGGGGGTTAGTGTATGTTCTGTCTCGGCTGATTTCCGGTGCAGCAGCCACGCTATGACCATCAGCAGAGGCCAGCAGAGATCCGGCCTGAGCTGCTGCAGGTGTGGAGGAGTGCTGCTGTGGAGGAGTGCTGCTGTCAGAGGAGTGCTGCTCTGGAGGAGTGCTGCTGTGGAGGAGATGCTGATCTGCTGCTGTGATGGAGACGAGCTTGCAGGAGGCGACACACTCCTGGTTTAATGGAGAGCAGCTCAGCAGGATGGATCTCTGCTGACATTCCAGGACCA